>NC_071625.1:1622500-1885000 GCF_014839835.1 Dryobates pubescens
GTTTTAACTCTTGTGCAGATGTCATGAACAAAACTACCTGCATGCTGTCAGCTGGGATTTACACCAAAGCATCTGCTGTGTTTTTACATCCTGGAGTGCAAGAAGTTGTCAGATCTCTGATATTGATGAGTATTTGTTTTAACATGACACATGCTGGCCCTAGTACCCGAGTCCTGCCTCTAGCCACAAGCTGCTAAGTCATAGCCCTTGAGAAGCTGCAGGAGAAAAGTGCCTCTTACCCTGCCCCAGTCCTTGAAGCTCCACAGCACTTCCACCTTCATCTTCTCCCCTGCCTCCTGCTCCAGCACCTACCCTTCTGCACCTCCTGCTGCCATTTTGGCCAGTCCCATTCTGCACAGGGGTGCAGTACTGGAGTACTGGAAGGGGCACTGAGTGGTCTCTCACTCTTGCCTCAGTCTCTAGCCCCTTACAAGACTTCTGAATTTATCCTGCAACCCCACCCCAGCTCTCACTTACATAGAATACACCAGGTTGGAAGAGACCTTCAAGATCATCGCGTCCAACCCATTGCTCAATGCATTCCAGCTGTTGCTGGGCCTGTGCTGTAACTCTGGTCCTAAGACAGCAGATACCCCACATTAGATTGGAAAGCAGGTTTAGAGCTGACTTCCGCAGCCCACACAGCTTCCTTCAGCTTTTCAGGGGGAAGTGAGACAATTCCTTTCCCTGATGTTTGACTCCTAACACATATAGCCACAGTCCTCAGGCTTCTCGAGTGCCTGCTGAGGAAACTTTATGTTGAGTTCCTTCAGCCCATTGGTCACTCAGCAGCTAGAGCAGACTGTCTCTGATAGCTTTGAGAGGTGGCATCACTGCAGTAAAACCCTCTGAAGCAATTCATCTCAGTACAGAGGAGCTGAGCATCTCTTTTGGCAAGGCTGAAACACACAACATCCTTTCCTCACTTAGCACTTCTCTTTGGGATTTTGCTGATTTCCTCCCTCTCTTTTATGGGAGGTGGAAGACTCAAGCACATGACTAAAATGGGGGGGGGGAAGGTTAACTATATTTTTGTCACTCTTACTAACCAGCCAGAAACTTGGAATCTTTAGTACTGTGTCTACCTGTACCAGGTGCAGGAGCAGAGAGGGAATTGGTGAGCTCTGATCCTGGCATAATATTACTTTCATCCCCATCATTTGCCAGGAAAATCCTCACACAGGAAATTCATAGCCAGTATGTGTTTGCTCCTTGGTTGTCTGCTGACTGTACTTTCCCACCCTTTGAAGAGGGCAGAGCTGTGGTGCAAGCACTTACACCTGCAGTGCTTCACTCTGCAGCCTGAAGTGCCAGGGGCTGTGTGCAGAGAGCAGCTGTACTGGAGCGTGTAGCCTTACCGGGCCACTGGAGGGCAGGGCTGGTATTCTGCATCAGGAGTGAAGGGAGAAGGAAGCTGCTTCAGGCACAGCTGCACCCCTGAAGCGTGTTCACGTACTTGGTGACCATAAAGTTGAGAAGAACAGCTCAGTTTCAGCCTTTATTTCGGCAGCACCAGAGAGTGATCCTTTGGCCCTTATTTTCCACAGAACTAGAGGGAAAGCTTTGCCCTTCTTCCTTAACGGCAAACATCTCTGGCCTCTGTAAACTGTGATGAAAACAGCCAGCGTTGACAG
The DNA here is from genome assembly GCF_014839835.1 of Dryobates pubescens. Taxonomy (NCBI): domain Eukaryota; kingdom Metazoa; phylum Chordata; class Aves; order Piciformes; family Picidae; genus Dryobates; species Dryobates pubescens. The sequence continues at coordinate 1,624,135 of NC_071625.1, forward strand.
AGCAGGGCTCAGGGTGAAAGGCAGCTGCAAATCCAGCAGGCTCTGACTCTGCACACCCAGCTGCCCACACAAAGTGCTGCAGGTTTGGAGAGCTCCACAGACAGCGGTGCTGAAAAGAAACATGCTGGTTTGTATTGTGCTTCAGGAGGCTGGGGAACACCAGCATGTCTCTCTGAATTAGCTTCACGAGACAATCAGGTCAAACTTTCATTAATTTTACAAACCAGACTCGATCCAATTGAAACAGCTTCTGCACCAGTGAAGGACACTGGAAAAGAGGAAGCTGAGCTCTGCAGGGGGAAGTAAACAGAGGAAGAAGTCAAAATCCAAATCCAGATTTCTCTTCAGACTCTTGTTTTGAGTACTAAGAGCATTTCTGACAAACATGAGAAGGGCAATTAGAGATAACGCTCAGTAAAGTTACAGCTACCAAAAGATGTCCATTAAGCTAATAAATTAATAAACAAAGTCTTTAATGTCAACTGTACTCAACAAAAAAAGGAAAAAAACAAGCAATGCTTTCATGTATGGGGAAGAATGATCTATGGGAGCAGAAGAAAGCATTCCAAGAGAAGAAAGAATTTGAATTACAGAGGTGGAAAAAGAGATGGGGGGGAAAGAGATGGGGGGGAGGAGGGGGGGAAAGGTGGGAAAAAGCAGACCAAAGGATTTGGGACAGCTGAGGGCAGAGAAATAGGTACAAAGGTCTAGAAATAAGCCCTCAAGTAGGTGCTTGGCCAGCCCAGAAGCCAAATAAGTTTTAGCTGTAGTCCTAAAAGCTCCAAGCTGTTTGGTTGCTTTCACACAGGACAGAGCCTCCATGGACTTCTGAAGCACCAGACCTCAAGCTGAAAGATAAATACGAGCTCTCTGGTGGAAAGCTTGCTCTCACCCGTGACTCCTTTTCCACATATTCCCAAAATGCTGATAATTAACTTTTGATCCTGTTTGTTGCATTTTAAAATTGATTTTCCAGAGCAAAAATAAGGGCTGCAAAACACAGCTCTCTTTCGAGCTGAAGCAGCACAGCCTTATCCAAAGGTTCACTTGGTCTCTTTCACAGCATGTTGTCCATTGCCACACTCTTTCTTCCCCACTGCCTTTCTTGCCTTGAGTATTGGAAACCAAAAATGGACCTGAAAAGACAGAAATATGATGCTACGATGATAGCATTACTGAGCTAGAGATCATCCAGACACTAACATCCTGTATCACAGCATCACAGAATTAGTGAGGCTGGAACAGACCTCTGAGATCAAGTCCAGCCTATGACCTAACATCGATCAGACCATGGCACTAAGTGCCACATCCAATCTTTCCTTAAACAAGTAGTACAGACAGCACTGAAGGCTACTAAAACCAACCAACTAACCAACCAAACACGAACCAAGCAAACACGAACCAGACTTGCTGTGTCTGCAGCTATTTCTCATGGATATATGCAGGTGTGTTTGTTATTGCCATCAGTGTATAAATACAGATACATACAGGCTGAATGTTTCAGCAAGCAAAGCATTCTGTTTCCTAATGGGTTTTGCAATTGCATTCCCACTGTGTTTTCAAGCAGAAACATCCATTTTGCTAAGCAACAGCTGAACATCTTCCTCAACATTAAGAGGCTGCTCACAAATGCCTAATATTTGCTGTCTAGATTGCAGGAATACTCTTTGTATTCACACAGAATCACACAGAATGTGAGGGGTTGGAAGGGATCTTGAAAGCTCATCCAGTCTAACCCCCCTGCCAGAGCAAGGGTCACCTAGAGTAGGTCTCCCAGGAACACATCCAGGGTGGGTTTGAATGTCTCCAGAGGAGGAGACTCTGCAACCTCTCTGGGCAGCCTGCTTTAGGGCTCTGTCACCCACATAGCAAAAAAGTTTCTCTTCTGTTCATATGTGGGACCTCCTCTGCTCCAGCTCCTTCTGACACTCACCCTCCACATATTTATTAACATGAATGAGGTCATTCCTCAGCCTCCTCTTCAAGCTAAAGAGACCCAGAGGTATTGAGGTGCTTTTCATAGGTTCATCTCTTTTCTGTAGAGATTTAAGGAGCATCTTTGTGCCAGCACAGTTGTTTAAGCTGAAGTTAGCAAACGTTTTAAGTATTTCCTGGCTCTGGCTACCACTGACAGAGGGAGATACTTCTTTCCCCCAGAGCTGGTGGCTTACCGTTCTAGCAAACGCTTTGCTGCCAGGCTTCTCCGGTAGCTTTGCTCTTTTCCTCAGTAATTTTGCATGCAGGTGATGTATCCGTTTCATCTCGGAGTCAGGATAAAATGAAGCTGATATGAGTATCTTGAGCTGGGTCAGGAGGCCAGAGAACAACCCAAAAATGATTAAGAAGAAGATGATTACTCCGAGCTGGATCCACGTTGTGGAAGCAGTGAGCAATGGCTGAGGGATGCAGTTGTGCTTAAACACAGAGATCTTGAAAGGATCAGTCTTTACAATATGGTCTTCCATGCCAAAGAGAAATCCATTCCGATTCTTCTGCACAGGAAAAGGAGGGGAAAGAGCTGATTAGAGCACTGATTCCTACCTTTCTTAATATTTCTTCCAGAAAAGGACCAGAAACCATAGAAAGGTCCAGGCTGGGAGGGACCTCCAAAGCTCATCCAGTCCAACCCCCTGCAGTCAACAGGGACATCCCCAACTAGAGCAGGTTGCCCAGAGCCCTGTTGACCCTCACCTTGAATGAAGCCTGAACCACCTCCCTGAGCAACCTGTTCCAGCCTTTCAACACCCTCATAGTGAAGAGCTTCCTCCTGATAACCCAATCTATGATACATATATGTAAAAGCAACTCCCCTTTTTGGCACAAATGGTAATACCATTAAAGAACCAAAGGCTGCGAGTTTGCTTCTGCAGCTGCTGGAGATGAAGGAAGGCTTTTCAATACTAAACTGGGAAGTGTGCAGTACTGATAAGTACTTACTTGCTGAAATAAGACAAATTGAATCTCTAGATCTGGAACTTCTTGGAGATGTTTATTCACAGAAGTAATTAACCAATAAAACAAATGATCTACTGCAGCAAACAGAAGCCAGATGCAAAGATTAACAATCACAGGGAGAAAAAAGTACTGCATGTTTTTCCTGTCCTTCTCTGTGAGACGGAGAGATGGGACTGCCACATATTTTTTTCTTTCCTTTCTGTTAAGTGGCAGGAGACAGGGTCTTTGCTGTTGCTTTTGGTGCTCATCAAATGCAATGAACTGTTTTGTGATATAAGTGTTCATAAATCTGTCACTGCAAGGGCCCACAAACTTTTTGATAAAGAGGCCAGTCCCAAAAGAAGCTAGGAAAATCCCAACCATAGGCAGTATTTTCTGGCCCACCCAGGGCAGTAGAGTCAGCATAAAAGACACCTGGTTAACAACTCTCTGGATTTCTTGTTTAGTGCTGTTTAGCTCTTGCTTTAATGCATCATCCTCAATGGAGTATGATGGTGTGAACTCATCCCCGAGGAGCCCAGAGAGCTCAGAGGGAAGCTTGGCTGCCTCGTAAATCCATTTTACTGCCTTTACATAATACTTTATCAAGTTGAATTGCTCGTACTCTAAATGACAGGTGATGCTGTCTGCCAGAATCTTTAGGTTGTGAAAGATGTTTTGGATGTTGCCAGCCACCACCACACCTGTGCCAGCAGTAAGGAGAGCATTCCTGCCGCTTCGCAGGCCACAGGACAGAAGGAACAGGGCACTGAAGCAGCGCAGGGGCCTGAAACAGGAGAGCGCCACAGAAAGCAAGAGCCAGATCAATCCAGAAACCAGTAAGGGCCCCAGAGAGGGGTGTGCCAGGGAGAAGTGCATGCCAAGGAATAAGAGAAAGCTTGCAAAGAAGCCAACTACAGAGCAGACTGCAAAAAGCTGCATCAGATACTTCCAGCCAGGCTTCCTTTGGGATATAAAAACTCCCCAGGCTTCCTGGGCTATGGCGACAAATCTTCCCATTTTCTTCTGATCCTTGCTGGCACTGCAATGGCTCAAACTGAAAGGCAAGAGAACCAAAAGGGTCTGTTAGTGATAGGGTCACACTGCTGACAGTGGTGTGCTTTCAAGTGGCTGCTCAATGCTTCTTCCTACTGCAGAAACTGCAGGGCTGACTCATGCGGGGGCTGAACCACCCTGTGTGAGACTCAAATCTTTGTCCCCAGTATCACACATATAAACAGGGGCAAGTTGGCTCTGAAAGGTATTCCATCCTCTCTTCAAGATATTTTTGTCCTTTTACTTCTTGTACCCTCTTCCTTCTCATGTGCTGTATAGAAACAGTGGCTCACACATACATCTCTCTGTGTGTATGTGTGAGAGGGACAGGAGCCTGCCTTAGCACTCGGTGCTTTACCTTACAAGGACACTGGGAAGGGAAAGAGGAGAGGACAGGAACTTCCCATCGGTAACCAACGGAGAGAAGTGCAGCTTGACCTGCAGGGAGCAGCCAGAGCAGCTGCCAGGGAAGGAGGAACAGGTGGAGCAGAATGTGCACGCTGCCCAGGGATGGGGAAGGAAGCTCTCTGTTTTCGGCTGGACATAAGCCAGTACAGAGGGAAGAAAATGTGTCTCAGGTACCACTTCTTCTTTGGGTCTCTCCTGGGATAGTACAGCTACAAATTTCTCCGTATACACTTTTAACCCCAATTGCTTGCACTTGTCACCATCTCTACTGCCTATCAGCATGCCTGCAATGTAAATTAGAGAGTAATTATGTGAGATGAAGTTCAGTTTGATGGGAGACAGCCCAGTGCTCACATCTTTCCTCCTCTTTTTTTCAGTGTAATATTTACAGGTGCCTGAAACAGGAAAGCATGACAGAAAGCAAGATCCAGATGGATCTAGAAATCAGTTAGGGGCCCAAAGAGTGGTGGTGTGCCAGGGAGAAGTGCATGCCAAGGAATAAGAGAAAGCTTGCAGAGAAGCCAAGTACAGAGCAGACTGCAAAAGCTGCATCAGGGCAGAAATGAGATACTAATTAAATAGAATAAACTATTGCAATTTTATCTTCTAAGAGGGAATACTTGTCGCTGCAAATACTTTCTGGAGATATTGCTATGGCTTTGGTTTAGCTGGAGCACAGCAGGTAGCCAGGAACTAGGCTATTGTTTTGTACCCATACAGTGTTTTACTGGCATTTGGCTTTATGACTTCTGCTAGCATTCACTGCACCAATTTCCCCTTCCTCTTGTTGTAATTAGTTATCAGTTGTGTTGCTCTTGGCTTTGCATGCAACAGGAGCTGAGGGTGAGCAGAACAGGCATTTGACTCCTGCTGAAACCTTCTTGGTCTGCTGGGCTCAGCATGCTGCTTTCCCTTGGCCTTACTTGGGCCTGATTCTTCATAGTGCTGAGGAATATCCTGAAGGATGCTGAATGGTTTTGGTGCTTAACTGCTTTGGCAGGGGTTAATGGTGGGCAATAGCTCCAAGGTGGGCTCTATTCCTGGCACTGTCTATCTGCTTGGGAAGGATGAGGAAAGTGCTTCCCTCCAGGACCTCAGAGAACTCATCTCTAAATGGAGAATAACAGCTAGTCAGTAAATTAATGCCCTCGAAGTATGTACAAGTTGCTCTGTTTGGGGCAAGTGGTGCAAAGGAAATGGGGAAGAAAGGTAACACACAAACCTCTGGACTCCAGCTGTGCTGTGAGCAGAGCTGTCCCTTGCTTAGGTGCATGGTCTGCTTTGCCCTCTTCCCACTGAACTAGAAATTATGAGGCATTTTTAGGAAACAGACATAAAAGGAGATGTTGATAATCCTGGAGTACAGCAGCTCCAGGCCTAACAGCCAGCAAACCTTGCCAGCAAATCCTGAACTTCCTAGATGGGATGCTTAAGCTTTATGTGCTGCCACATCTTTGTGGAGCTGAGAAAAACTGGAGTTCTGGTCTTCCTTTAAGAAGACATTACAATACCAAATGCAAACCCTCCACCATTTATTATGCAGAAGTTTCTGTATGAGAAAGCAGCAGAGATTTCACAGCCCTGCAAATGTTCCTGCATGGCTTTTTGTGCTTGGATGGATGGCTCTGGTATACTCCTATTAATGTTTATAGGCAATATGTGACTGGGAGTTTGGCATGACTACGGCTGAGAACTGGAGAGTCAAGAACAAAGCCTTAGCATGAACAGAGAAGCCTTACTTCTGGCCCAGGGGGCTGCAGACATGGAAAATGTGGACCGAATTGAAAATAACCACAAAGGCTCCTTTGCTGTTACATAAAACCACTGCACCCCTCAGCACATGCACAGCAGGTTTGTCCCTGACCTGCATGCACCCACAGTCTTAAGGGAGGAAAGGCATCATAAGGAGCCACTGAGCTTTGGAGCCTGCATGATAACTGAATGTTGGGAAGAGAGAGAGTTCCTACTCCTGTAGAGCCCATCTCTGAACTTAGCCACTGCCAGTGCCACAGACAGGTTCTGTGGCTTGTCTGAGGTCCCCATTTCCCCCCACAAGACATCAGTACCAGATGTAGCTACGTAGCACAGAAGAATCAAGGATGAAAATGATAACTAAAATAAATAAATGTGGAGGCTGAAAGTTTCTGTGTCAGCAGGCATGTAACCAGTTGAGAATCCTGGGGAAGGGAGAACAGCACTCTAGCTCAGAGGTTGAAATAAACCTGTGGCTCAGCTAAAGAGGCTAAATCAGTGTTTAAAGAAACAGTAAACCTTGAGAGCTTCCTGAAATGATTCCTCTCAAATACATATATCATAAAAGCTCTCCTGAAGTTGTTAGGTGCAGACAGCAATTCCAGCAGAAGACTAACAAGAACAAACCCTTCATTTCAGGAGGAGTATGAAGCATGGCTTGTAACCTGAACTAATGTGGGGATTGCTACCGTTATTTACTGTAAGGAAAGAATTATTCTTGGAAAGCAGCTTCTTGATGTTAAGTGCCAATAGTTTCAGGGGATGCATGCCACGGAGGGGAGCTGGAAACTCTTGTGCTCTAGCCTTGTCTTTGAGCCTGGCTTTTCTGTAGTGACCAAGGGGAACCTCTCTATGCCTTTGTTTCCTTCTCTAGGAAATCCTTAGTCAGATCTGGAAGTGTAATACCCATCAAGCAAATGGGTTGCTGGCAGGAGTATTCATAAGACAAATTCTGCAGCAAGGAGCTTGCACTGTGCTTCTCAAGGCTTGTGATGCACTGGAACTAATGCAGTATAACTAACTAGAACCATTTTTCTAGTTTCATTTTAAAAGTACAAGAGGAACATTTAAATGAGGTCTTAACATCCTGCTTGAGATATTTCAGGTGCTGGCTACAGTTTTTAAGCAAGCAGAGGATAAGTACATTGCAGCAAGAGTCCCAGCCATGAGCCCTGCTAGAGCTTTGTCATTTTTGTGTAGTACATGTCCACACTGTGCATCATTTTCACCCTGCTTGCTGTGGAGGTTCCTCCATATTCATTGTCCAAGAAGCTGTGGTCATCTTCTCTACCTAATTTGCCCTGCCCTTGTCCTTTACTCACTCTGTGTCTGATAATCACAGAATGTTAGAGGTTGGAAGCGACCTCAAAAGATCACCCCCTGCCAGAGCAGGATCACTACAGTTAGGTAGAAGAGAACAGAAGAGAATAGTTCAGTTGGAAGGGACCTGCAAGGATCATCTTGTCCAACTGTGATAGTCTGAAACCCTGTATCTGCAGAGAGTGTTCCTGAAACCTTCTCTATACAGTTTACTGCTTGCTTAGAGGCGATCAGCAGCCCTGCATTGCTAGTCCAATCAAAAATCCAGCAGTGTTACTGTAACTATTCTCAGGGCTTCACTGAGACCCCTGCCCTTACTCATATTCACATCTTTTGCTTTTAATTGCAGGAAGAAGGAGAGCAAATAGCACTAAACACAACAAACACGGGCAGGGACTGGAATACCAAATCAAATATAAGCATACAGGAATCTGAGATGCTAAGCAGCACAGGAATGCAAATAAAACAATTTATATGCATACAAAACCAAAGCCAGCAACTGGTCAAGATGTCTTTTTTCCCCTCAGCCTTACGGCCCAGGACAATTCTAAACACTGCAAGATATTCTCAAGTCTTTAGGATGCCATACATTGGCTAAATGTCATCTAATAGCAGATGTCTCCGGCGTTGGGTGTTGCACTAGATGACCATTTGAGGTCTAACCCAAACCAGTCTGGGATTCTGTGTTGTCCACATCTGAGCTGTCTTTATGTCAATGAGGAGAAAAGGGCAGTTACCCAGAGCAGTACTTCAGACCTGTTTCAAAAGTCCACCCTTGCATGACATGGATTACCTCCCACAGGAGTTTTTTCTCTTTCTCAGCTATGGAAAGGGTTTGGATTACCCAGACAGAGCTATCCAAAAGCAGGTGAGATGAACCTCTCCCTATGTTTCTCCATTGCAAGCACAGCTGGGCACCCGGAGCAGAACACAAACAAGCCTTGGGCAGCTGTAGAAAGTGGACAGCTCTAAAAGGAGCATGGAACAAGAAATCAAATTATCTCACTTACACCTCTATGGGCTGTGCTATGTTTGGAAGCCACAACACAGTAGATCCACAGCTATATCCCTCCCTTAATGCGCAGGCTTGGGATTCCCAGGCTGTGCCTCCATCCTGCCTGTACATCAAGGGAGGGATATAGCTGTGGATCTACTGCCTATTGACAGCAACAAGGCTACAAAGCACAGAAAGTTCCAGTACAAGGGACAGAAGGGAACACAAGAGCTTACAAAGTCCCTTCACCTACACATCATATCACTATACATAGTTTTGAAGGAGCTCAGGACCAAATTGTTTTGTGAACTTTAGGTAGAGACCCTCCAATCATTTAGGTGACAAAACTAACTTAAAGCAAGTCCTTTTACCTTAGAACAGCTAACAGTCCATGATGACTATGCACAGCCCTTTGACATTAACCCTAAAGCATTACTTACAGGCTCTCCTTTCAGGTACATGAAGGATCCTCACAGTGCTCTTTATCCCATGATGGGGAGGAACCAAGATGGGCACCAGTCAAAAATTTCCCATGAGTAACTTTTATCCCATACCCTCCCTCAATGAGTCAGGCAGGCTACACTTTTGCAATTATTCTGCTTTTGACAAAGATGAATGAGGAAGTAACTTCTGAGCAAGGCCAAAATAGTGAATCATTTGCAACTGCCATTTTCCACCTGGTTTTTTTCCTCTTTTTTTCCTGGCAGACTAATGGAGATCAGCAAATGAATTCTGGGCCCAGATTTCCAGGACTTAATTATAGGTTGAATAATGCCTTAGGTCTAGAACATCGAAGCTATTTTGGTGCTCCCCAGCAATTCAGTGCCCAAACCCCTCTGAAGATCAAATCATTTTTACACTACAAATGGTCCTTCTGAGATCAGTGTAAATATGTCTGTAGCTAATCTGTCAGAGTATATTCCGTAGAATGGTGCCCACCTTAAATATCCAGCAAAAGTACTCAGATTATGCACAACAACAGGTCTTTGGTTAATAAACATGTTTGGCACACACCTGCTGTCTAGAGGAATTTTAACAGGCTGGAGAAAGGGATTGGCAAGAATCTCATGAAGTTCACCAGAGGGGAATGCAAAATCCTGCCCCTCAGGAGGAATAACTCCAAGCACCAGCACAGGATGGAACTGACTGACTGGGAATTAACTTTGCTGAAAAAGCTCTGGATCTCTTTATGGAAAAGAAATTGAACACAAGCCAGCAACGTGCCCTCGTGGCAAAGAATGCCAACAGCATCCTGAGTTTATTAGCAGCAAGTCTTGCCTGCAAGTGAGGGGAAGTGATTCTACCCCTTGACTCAGCCCTGGAGAGACCACATGCAGAGTGCTGTGTCTAGTGAAGAAATCCCAGGGTAAAAGGGGAACATGGTTCTGGGATTTCATTCTTCACCAGATGCCTTACCAGTCAAGACTGAGATACCAAATCCATTTACACCTGCTTCAGATCTCTACTGGCACAGTATCACAAATATGCCTCCTGTTCACAGTCTACATTTACTCTGGATAAGTTTATCAAAAGCAAAACATTCTACTTCAGTAACACACACACAAACAAACAAACAAATCACTGTTAATTTAGTAGCTCTGAGATCCCAAAGACTGAGTGAAATCAGTCTCTCTGCCAGGAGTTTATCTACACAGAGAACTGCAGAGTAACTTAGGGACCGATGTCAGCATCTTAAACACCCTGCAGCTATTGTAGCTTGACAAAGGAGACATATGAGCTCTTATCTTAGCAAGACAGTAGTTCTCCTGCAGAAAAATGGAAAGTTCATTTGCTGGATGTGACAATGGATTTCCTTCTTGCTCATAGTACTGAGCAGAGAGTAGTTTGTACTGGTGATGTGAAAGTACCTGTGAAAAGTGTGATTTGTGTACAAATGTGAAAAGGGTTGAAAATGTGGGAGAGATTATTGCAGTCCTTGGGAACATGACACACAGCAGAGACTTCTAAAACTTCTGCTTCATTCAGGAGCCACATAGTCTCCTGTGTCTCCCAACTTGCTGGAGAAGACATGAGAATCTTATTTGAACTTTGGCATTTAAAAGCTGTACTTTACAGAAACCATTGGCCTCTGCAGACACTGCAGTCTGTGTGCACCTTTGTGTCTTGTGGCAGAGAAAGCAGGTAGCTCTGGGCACTCATACTCTGCACTTCAAAAGGATGCCACAGATACTGCCAGTTATTGGATGAATCCATGGGGTCAGTCAGCCCTTTCATCATTTGTCATCAGGACCACCTGATACAGATTTACTTTAAAGGAAATCAAAGGCTGATGCACTGCTTTACAAGGCCATCAACAAGAAGAGTAGGAGGAGCATTACATACTCTCTACTAAGCACCTGATACCTCTCCCATAGCATCTGCCACACCATTTCTCTTACAACCACTTTCAGAACTTTCATTCACATTGTGCTGCTTATGTTTAAACATCCAGATGCATTTCTTGGAATAAACTATATCCATTGCTTGTCTCAGGAGTATCACAGGCAGTTAGGGCCACTGCTGCTGCACCATAGGAATTACAAATTGGAGTTTGACTCTCATTTAGACTCTGATTTCAAAGATCTAGAGCTGTACACCAGACTTACTTCTCTCCTTGCTCTTTTGGTAGAGTCCAGTTCCATCAGCAGCTGTGAAGTGCTGGCAGGCACATTGTCTGTTTGCCCTCGGTTGAAAGATCCCTGCATGTAATTTTCCAGATAGCTGTTTCTCCAGCAGGTACTGGTAGCACAGAAGTGGCAAGACTCACTGGCTCACCACAAGACCAGGTGTGCCCTCCAGAGAGCAGCCATACCCCTGCTGTTTCAAAAGCAGCTCTACAACAAGTTCAGAAAGCTGGCAGGCAACAAGATGAACTTAGCACAACGTTCAGAGCCTAAATTATGCAAAACCTCAGGGTATAATTAGCTACTATAACTGAAGAAAGTCTCCACTCATTACAGGACAAATGAATGAAATGTATTTTAGCAGAACATATCCTTCACAGCACTAAATAGAGCAAAATCTGTAAAGTGATCCCAGGAAGAACATAAGTCACACCAAGCCTCCACCGAGCCTAGCATCTCAGCCTGGAAAGCAGCATACAGCAGCTGTTTACAAAGTCACAGAATGGTGATTCTCAGCCATCTGGACATGGCCCAGGTGACCCTGTTTGAGTGAAGGTGGGGGTGGAGTGTTTAGAGCAGACGACCTCCAGAGGTCCCTTCCAATCTCCCACATTCTGTGATTGATTCTGTGACAGTTCCTAGTCCTATTGGTTCATTTCTCCAGACTCTGAAGCCACCCCAAATGGCAGCACACCCAGCTGGTGTATCAGGCACTCCTCTCAATGTTGTATCATCTACAGCCTCCTGAGGATGCACTCTTCCCAGGTCATTAATAAAGATGCTATACAGTATTGGTTGCAGCATCAACCTCTGGGACAGGCCACTAGCTAGTTTAGTCCAGCTGGACTTTGTATTGCTGATCAAAACCTCCTGAGCTTGGCAGTTCAGCCAGTTTTTAGTCTACCTCCCTGTCTGTTTAGCTAACCCATACTTTTTCAGCTTGTCTGTGAAGATGCTGTGTTGAGAGCCTTTATGTAGTTGAAGTAAACAGTATTCACTGCTCTCCTCAGCCCACAAGCCTGTCACCTCACTGTAGAATAGAATTAACCAGGTTGGAAAAGACCTTTGAGACCTTCATCAAGTCCAACCCATCACCCAACACCATTTGCAGACCCATGTTGAATACTCACTGCAGATGGTTTCCAGGATTAGTTGTTCCAGCCTGTTCTCAGGTACCAAGGTGTTGTGGTTTGAGCTTTTCCCAGAACCCAACAGCTCAGTGGAAGAGATTTAGGTTGCCTCCCCTCTCCCCTTTTCTGGGTAGGGAAAGCAAACAAGGCAGGAGAAGAGAACGGTGAAACTATGAAAGAAGAGTCTTGCATTGGAAGTGAAAGGGTAAGTTTAACAAAAATAAAAGGCATCTGAGTAAAAGGAAGGTTACAAAGGTAAGGAAAAGGCAAAAATAAAAATATACACAAAACCAGACAGAGCTGGCAAAGGATTCTCTGGGTGTAAGATGGATTCTCTCAGGATGCAGCTCCCTGAACAGGTGGTTAACAGCTCACAGCAGCAGGGTATCAGAGAGCCAAGGGCAGGAGAAAGAGGGAAAGCACAAGGCAGGAGAGCAACCCCTCTTAAATAGCCTTGTGGAATAAATTTTGACCTGAGGACCCCTCCCCCTGGGTGGAGGCTAGGTTTCTTTGCCCACCTAGGGCTAGGTTCTTTTTCAGCCCATCCCTCCTGGGCTGGGCTTAACCTAGCACACAAGGTGAGGCTGGCCAGAGGAGGTGGTCAGGAAGGAATATTTTTTCATCCCTTTGGGCTATATATGCAAAGCAAAGCAGTTTGTGTTCATCTACCTGAAATAACCTTTCCCACCTGCTACATTTTCAAGAACAAGGAGCTGTGGGTAGGCTTCACCCACACTTACCATTTTGAACCAAGTCATGGCAGTATTGGCAGTGCTCCTACCCTCTTCTGGAGAACCAAAGAAAACTGGAACTACAGCCAGACAATGCACAAATCAATCCTGCAGCCTGAAAAGCGTTCGGAGATTTCCATGAGCTGAGGCCATGGCTCCCTTCAGAGGCACAGCAGGTTGCTGAAGAGCCTCAGCTGCTCTCCCCAGCCCATGTGTTACAAGCAGGGACTCCTCCCAGGTGTGCTGATGCCGCTGTGATTTTTGGCACAGAACATTTCAGGGACCTGCTCAAGCACACAAGTTGTGTCACAACAGTCAGCCCCATTTTTTGGGGGCCAAGGCGGATGCCTGCTGGCTAGGGGTGGCCAATGCTACCAGCCCACACACTACAGCGTGAGCCTCTGTTGGTGGGGGGATGTTTTCTCTAGCTAACAGCAGTTGCTGGGGCTGCCTGGTTCCTGTGCTTCCCTGCTGATGTTGTTCAGTCCTGGCCACTGTAAAGCAGGAGGAGCTGACAGTTTGCTAACTTGAACTTTCAGAACGAGTGCATTCCTGACCTCTTTTCCCATTTTCCTTCTTAATCCCTGCAGAATGACTAGCAAAACTTTGAGTGCACACAAAAGGTATTAAAAATGTCCCTGCTCAAGATCCTACTGCTCTGCCAGGCCCTTCACACATTTTAACTGATGACAACACTGTGCTTTAGCTATTGTGAAATGCAAGATGCAAAACTGCTTCTTTGGGTTTGTCTTTAGAATGCTGACAGTTTGGTTTCTTTTTCCTTCTGTGACATATCTGTGAGCTGCAAGAACCAAGCAAGCTGAGAACTGTGAACACCACACTACACTGAAACCACTCAATATTGTGCTTGACCTGCTTCTCCCTGAGGAAGATCCTTGTAGCTGGCTTCCCAGAGAGCCAGGAAAGAAACAAGGGGCAGAGGCTGTAAATATTTGTGCTCATTTACCAGTCCTGGTTTTAATTCCTGTTTCTGTTTCACTGCTACAGCAGAAATTTAGATTAAAATCAGAGAATTACATTTTCTTGTCTAAATGTCCAAGGAAATGAAATAATGGCAGTGGATCATTACTCACAGTAAGCAGAGCTGCACAGAATGAGCAGGATGTCTGGAGCCAGCAACACAGCAGCTATGAATAAATGGTTCTCAGAGAGATTCAGGGTTGCAGAAGCCCACCTCTGATGGGCTCTGATGAAAAGCCTAAACCAAATACTGCTGAGCTTGGGTAAAGCTTGTATCTGATGCTGGTAGCTGAAGCTAAGCTTTGTATGATACAAAGGTAATGTTTGATTCACCATGAAACCACTAACTTGAGGCTTGTTATAAAGAACTATTCCTGTAAGCTGAGCTGGGGAAGCTTCCTAACCGTCTCCAGGAAAGCAGTTTATCAGGGAGTCCGTAGCTGAATAATCATCACTGATCGCCACATAAATGCTCCTGAGGGTCTCAGGAAAATGAGATCTTGATACCTCTCTATGGAGTTGATTGAGTGCCCAACAGATACCATGAAGCAACTGCCCAAGGCACAGATTTGTCACATCCTCTTTTAATGAGAGCTGGAAATGTCTCTCTTCCCTTTGTGTTTCCTAACCTCTTCTATGTTGGAGATGTCACTCCCAACAAATTATACAGCCAGCTATAGCTGCTAGCTTCAACTGCAGAGAGAACAGGCATTTCAAGTGGAACATAACAACAACATTTAAGAAAGCACTAGCAGAAGTTTCAGAGTGATGATGAGGAGCTGCACTTGCCTGACTAGCTCCACTGAAAGGGAGGATGCAGCCCCTGTGAGATCCCAGGCTAAGGGGTCTGTCATAACAATCTTATTTGGAAATAAACACTTGCTGGGGCATGGCTGCCTGTGGGATTCCTGCCCTACACTCCACAGCCTGAACTGTTGGGCAAGTTCACAGACACATGCTTTTGGAGCCTCCTTTGATGCAGTTATACAACTTGCTTTGGACTGATGTGGGTCCTTGGCCTGAGCATTCTCACCCTCCTTCAAGTCATGTAGCCAACAGCTCAGGTACTCCTACCACAGCTCATTGCAAATTCTCATTTCTTACAGAAACCATAGTATTAGAACACAAGGTACTGTTAGACTAGCTAGAGATTGCACAAGAGGTTAGTCCAGAAAATCTGTTAAATCAAATTGGTGAGAATGGGCTGGGAGGAGCAAGGCTTGCAAGATGCTGTGTAGGCTCCTGCTTAGCTGGGGGACACCTGAGGGTGCTCAGAAAGTCCATTTTCCAGAAGTGACTTCCAGATCACATTAATCAGCTTAAAGCAAACCCCAAGCTATTCATGCACTGATAACTGATTTTCTTCTTCTTTTTCTTCTTTTCTTTGTATTTTCATCACATTATTCACTCAATGCCCTATTGTGGGCTGTTTCTATTTTTTCACCAAAGCCAAAGATACACCAGACAGAAGAATGTACTCTTTAAAATGACTCAAAGGAAATGAAAAACAAATAGGATGCACCACAAAGAGGTTTTGCCCCAGATGCTTGCACTGTAATGAAATACCAACCTATTGCAATCTGATTTTTCCATAATATATGCTAACCTGGGTAACTGAAGTCAGCATTGCTCCAGGAAAGCATCCACACAGCAAAGGCTGCCAAAGTGATAAAGGAAAAAGGTTATATGAGGAAAAAAAAGAGAGAGAGAGAGAGAGAAATGTAATAACAGCATTTGTTGGACCATATCTTACCAGGAAATCTGATACATTACTAATAAATTCCTTTACTGTATGCTATGAAAAGAATTGGTGAGATAAAGACAGGAAGAGTGAAGCCAAGGAACAGTGGCTGGAGAGTAATCTCTGCTTAGAATAATGTAAGTAGAATTCATAATGGATCTAGCAAAGCATCTGGCAGTGTTGCTATAAAATAGGTTTGGTGTCACCATTTCCCCCCTCTGTTACCTTGAAGGAGTTTATAACTTTGCTAACTTGACTGCAGCTTGAAAGAGAGCATTATTTTCCTTTCTTGTTTGTTTGACTTTGGTTAGTAAGCAACAAGAAAGTTCCTTCTGACAAAAAAAAAAAAGGTGGAAAAGAGAAAAAAGCTCAGAAATAGCCCAGGGCTGACAAGAGAAGATTTGGCATTGTGCATTCCAAAATTTTCCTTGGTGTTGTCTACTTCTGGCCAAAGACTGAATTCTCTGTCTTCTGTTTCCTGACTCTCACATGGTGTACCTACAGAATGACTTCATTAAACTGAAAGCAAGAGAGGAGGAAGCAGCTAATGCAGGACAGTTAATTCTTGTGCACACTAAGTACATGATGCTGAAACCAGTTTAGAAACAGAGAGCTTCCAGGAAGAAGTGCTTAACACTAACCCCACAAAGCATTATGAACCAAACCTCAACACATACAAGTCTGCAGAGTTATGGAACTAGAATTTCAGTAGGCATTGACGTGCTGTGTTGTGGGTTCCTGTCTGTCCTGTAAACTTTACAGGATCTGCTACATTTCCAGACAGCCACAGCCTGTGCCAGCTGCAAAAATACTAACAGTTCTCTGGCCATTAAACAGCAGCACAGATCATCTCCTCAGAGGTATAAAATCCTGGACTGCTCAGGAACTGAGACTATAATGTTATTCAGCAGTCCCCCCTGGCTAATTAGGGCATAAAGCTGTGGTTTAATGCTTCTGCGTGGAGCTGGAAAGGGGTAATGGTGCCTGGATGCCTTCCTGTGCAGCCTGCCCTAGGCGATGCAGCATTGGCAGGGGGGTTGGACTCAATGATCTCTGGAGGTCCCTTCCAACCTCTAACATTCTGTGATTCATTTCAGCAAGAAGAAAAGGAAAGAAAAGAGAAAGATAGAACAGAAAAGGCAGTGATCAGCATATGTGTGGTCCTACAACTTAACCTCGACCCTCCTTGTGGCAATCCTGCTGTGCAGCAAGGCTCTTGGGAACCTCCACACGGAGCAGGACTCACAAATAGCATCTCTGTTACAATGACACTGCTGTTCCTGCCTCTGCAGGGCCCTCAGGGGCAGCACATCCAAGGGCACAGAGGGAAGACAACTATAAGCAGAGCTATGCTGGGAAGAACCCACAATAAGAATGATGACAAAGTGAGATGGGGAAGATTCATATCAGGCCGTTATAGCTTCTGTACTTGACTTTATATATATATATATATATTAGAGTTTATTTGGTTTGTTTGACTGCAGTCAATGAAATAATTCTGTATGGAAGCAAGCATCTAGAGCTGGCATATATTCTACCAACTGCAAGCTGCATCTCATGACAGCACCAGTCAAAAGGAAGAAGGTATCTCAACTACAGAGAAGTTAATTATTTATTTATAAATAATGTTCCACTAGCAGAAAGTGAGCTCCCAGTGATAAAACCTGAAAGGTGGGAGGCTGCTTTTTTGCTGACCTACCCAGAGATTTGGGGCTTCATTCACCCCAATAATTTGCTAAGAAAATCAGAGGATTATTTGTACGACATTTTCCAGTGCAGGGCAAAATCAGAAGTTTTCTTACTGATGCTGGCAAACACAGGACACTGCTGCCAATTGCCTGCAAAGAGGGAAAATGGAAGAAATTTTCTGTGGTTATATCATTTTAATTTTATTTATTTATTTTTAGGTCTTAAACCAATGCATTAAACGTTTGAAAACTTATCATGTCTGGGGAAATGACTGCAGCACCTCATGAGATTGTTACAGGTAAGCACTTGGGGGTTTTGTCTTTCTAGTGAATAGGAATATAACAAGAGCAGCACTAAATGTTAAACCATGTGATTGGTAAGAAAAAGAGTTCCTGTCCCATCAGATTTACTTCCTTCTGCATTTCTATGGAAAGCAGCATTCAGGCTTCCAGTTTATCATCCTTTCTTCAGTAATCACAACTTCAATTAGCATTTATCAACATTTGTACTTGCTCAGGAAGAAAAAAGTTAATCAGCCATTTTCTAGCCTGCAATCAGGCAATGATTGTGTTCCAGATAAGATCAGCCACGTTGGAGCTACAAAACGTTCTGTAAACATGGGAAAGCTGAGGGAAATAGAGATTTTTATGACCAGCCAACAGATTGCAGAACGAGAGATTTCACAGGCAATAGAGCAGTTGACAGACAGTGAGCTTGAGAAGGCTTGGAGGAAGACAACTCTCCACTTGAAGCCAGCCAGCCTGAGCTTTTCTCCAAGTACTTAAATGATGCAGATCATGTGCCATCACCAGGAAAATATGGTTAAAACATGAGTTTAGCCAAGAGATTTATAGGAAAGGTAGCTGTCTTGAGAACACATTTGTGTAGAACTGTGATTACTAATGGGCTGAATGTGTCAAAAGAGCTTGACAACAGCCATAATGTTGATAATGCATGGTGATGCCAGCCAAACCTCCTGCAAGCAGGAAGCCTGAGGCCAAGCCTGCTGTGAGGACTTGCAGCAGTCAAGTGCTTAACATAGAGAGAGGGCCTGGGATAGGCTCAAAATCTGAAACACAGAGGAGGGTACATGTTAAAAGCCCTACCATATGATAATTGAAATCAGTAATTCTCACTGCAAAACTTACTGCTAGATGAGAAGTGCTCTGTTATGTACTTTCAATGTTCTCCAAGAAAGTACCAGTGCTGTGGCAGAATTGCTGCTGCCTTTTCTTTGCTTCTGGCATGCTGTAGACATTTGAGCCAACTGCATTGGGAAGAAAGGAAGATGCTCAATACACTGTAATTACTTCTAATTTTTTCTTGATTTACCAGTTCTCAACTGTAGTGAAAGCTTTCCCTCTATTTCCTTTATTCTTTCTGGGGAGATTTGAAATATTAATACATTTAAATATTAATGAGGCTAAAATAGCTATAAAAGGAAATGCAACCAAGTCTTCTCAGTTAAAGTTGATGAATATCCTCCTTGCTTCACTGAAGCTTCATAGGGATATTTATATCTTAGTTTCTTAGCTATTAGGGAGATAGTACAGCTCAGATTAGGAGAGATAAAAAATCCTTGTCATACCTTCAGTTAAATTGATTTGCTACCATCTATTCAGAATGCCAGTGCTATGGAGAGCTTTATCTTGCTTCAACGTAATGAGTAGCTACTGGAGTCTCTTACCTCTTAACTCTTCATTTCCCATAGCTTGCTAAACGTTCATTCTCTTGAGACACAATTAGCTGCTTTCATGTTTTTAATGAAAGTTGGTTTTTTGCTTTTTGAAGTGCCACAGCCCAAATGTCTGTACCAAGAGCACCTAGCTCTTTACATCAGTGGAATCTATGTGGGATGTAATTGGTTTGAGCCAATTGGTTTGTCCTCTGTGGTGGGTTGAAATTGCCCCCAATTAACCTGGAGAAAAACTACCCCCAAATTAAAATTGCCAGACCTGCTCAGCTGGAAGCAAATGAAGCTGTATTTACAAGCAAAAATAAAATCTACACATATGAAATGCTATGAATATGTACAAAATATACAATAGTTACATATATTTACCATTTATGAGCAATACAAGAACCTCCCCCCCTGGACAAAGCCAAGGGGTTCCAAATAGCTTCCCCCTCTCAACCCCCTTGCCCCACTGTACAAGGGAAAAAGAAAGAGGAGAAGGGCAGAGAGTAGCTTGTTAGTACAAGTACAAAGAATCATAGAATCAACCAGGTTGGAAAAGACCTCAGAGATCATCCAGTCCAACCTATTACCTAATACCAAACACCTCCTGACAACTAAACCATGGCTCCAAGTGCCACATCCAAGCCTTTTCTCGAGCACCTCCAGGGATGGTGACTCCACCAGCCCCCTGGGCAGCACATTCCAGTGGCCAATTACTCTTTCTGTGAAAAACCTTCTCCTCACCTTGAGCCTAAACTTCCCCTGGCACAGCTTGAGACTGTGTCCTCTTGTTCTGGTGCTGCTTGCCTGGGAGATGCAGCCAAGGTCAGTAGCACCAAGCAAAGGCACCAGCTGGTATCTGCTAGAAGGAAGAGCTGAGAAAGAGAAAAGAGTATTTTATGCACCTAACTTTATGTTAGTTATCAGCCCAGCAGGATTATTTAGACCTTAGCATTAGTTTCCTTGTACATCCAATGGTAATTTCCATTCTATCACTTTCTACTCAATCTGTGGAAAATTTCCTAGGCATCAGCCTAAAACTGCCACATCCTCTTTGGGCAAACTTTCACACAGTTGTAACTGACCTTTTTCTGCAGCTCCAGTCCTCCACCCAAGCAGAAAAGCTGATTTTCAACTAATCATAGAATAATAGATTGGTTTGGGCTGAAAGAGACTTTAAAGATCATCTAGTTGAAACTCCCCTACCCTGGGCACAGACACCTTCCAGCAGCCCAAGCTGCACAGAACCCCCATCCAGTTAAGACACATGATGCCTCACAGCCACACAAACTGTGTTTATATTTCTGACACACAAATGATTTCTTTTTTCATGGAGCCCATGTGAGCCATAGAGCCAGACAAAAGTGTGAAGTACACCTGCTCATGCTGCTGTGCTTCCCCACACCTGACTGGGCTTTGGGAGCCTACCTTCCTGACAGAGGAGATCCCCTGTCACATACAATGCATTTCCTTCAAATCACAGGACCTCCCATGTCCTTTTGTAGCATTTTCCCTTTCAAAATCATCCAGACTTCCTTGCTGTGTACTCTGTGCTCCATATCTAGATGAAGCCATGAACAAACCCCTTCTTGGGTTGCTGTTACTGTCTCCACCAGACCTGCTGCCAGCCAGTCCAGGTGCTTTCTTGGTGTGGCTATCTCCTTACCAAGAGATTGCAGCAGACATGTTCCATTGCACTGCAAACACCCTGAACAATGACTCTTTCACTGGTTATTTTCCATGCCATTGTAGTCGACAGCAGGGAGTTTTCTTCTGTCTGGCTGTTGCCATTGACCTGCAATGCTTGTATGCTCTGCAATTAATCAGGGGCATATGAGCAAGAGGAATTAGAACTGCTCTGTCCCCTCAGAAAATACTGACCTTTATAACAGAGTGTGCTAAGGGAAGGAGAGATTTGGGAACTGAAGACAAGGAAGGTTTGTCTGGGTTTGTGCTGCTCTGGCAATGTAAACATGGCTCTGCCGGCTGCATGCTCTGACTGCTTTGGTCTGTTCTCAATCTCTCCTTAAAAGTTGAAAAAATTTGAGTGGTTTTGCCACCAGACCTCATAACAGCAAAACATTAAAAATAGCAAGGGATGCTGCTCAATGCTTATTTATGAACTCTGCTAACTTTTAAAACCCAAAGATATTTCCTGACAAACACAAGTGTTAAAATGGAGATAAAGCTGCTCCTCAGTGAGATGAAGGTAATATCAACACCCATACCTCAGATCAGCTGTTCTGAGCCCAGAAAATTCAAAGCTGTGCTAACTGCAGTGAATCATGTAAGACTGCTCCTTATGGATCACTAAGACAGCCACAACAACATAGTGTTTCCCCAGCAATGACAATGGGAAGGGGAAAAAACTGTATACCCAGAAATCAGTGTATCAAAGGGACTGTCAGACGCCTCTGGAGATTATCTGTTCCAGCCTCCTGGTCAGAGCAGGGTCAGTTACAGCAGGGTCATGTCCAGTCAGGTTTGAAGTATCTCCAAGAATGAAGACTCCACATCCACTCTGCAGCCTCCTTCACTCTTCGACCAACTGAACAGGAAAAGGTTTTTTGTTCTCACGTGTGTTCCCAACTCCACTCTCTGCCAGCCCCAGATCCACATGACTACATGGTTACTGGGTCAGAGAACAAATGAGAGCTAGTCCTGGGCATACTACAGGTATTACG
Organism: Dryobates pubescens; assembly: GCF_014839835.1. Classification (NCBI taxonomy): domain Eukaryota; kingdom Metazoa; phylum Chordata; class Aves; order Piciformes; family Picidae; genus Dryobates; species Dryobates pubescens. The sequence continues at coordinate 1,645,857 of NC_071625.1, forward strand.
CACCTGATCTAGTGGAAAGTCTCCCTGCCCATGGCAGGGGAGTTGGAACTAGATGATCCTTGAGGTCCCTTCCAACCCTGACAATTCTGTGATCACAACACAGCTTAGCCTAACTTGACCTGAAACCCTGCATAGATTTATATGCTTCATTTTGAGGAACAAGTTGTTGTTCAGCCCCAGTATCAAACCCAAATACTGAGTGGGTAAAAATGAGCTGTTATTATTCCAAGGAGACACGTGTTCCTCTGTGAAGAAGGAGGGACCTCATTTTTCCTGATACCAAAAGAATTCAGAAAGGAGTTTGCAGATTGCTCATGTGAGTTCTCTCTGCTAGTCCTCATCTCTCTGCTCAGGTTTTTATAAGACCTTTTCTGGGCTGATTTTCCTCCCTTAGAACAAAAGCTTTAAGTTGAAGTGAAAACATAAAAATACAAAGATAGAGTTGAAAGTTGAAGCAAACCCTTCTGGTGGCATCAGATGACAATTCTGAGTAGCATTTATCTGCTAATGATCCCTTAATCTCTGTGTCTGACAATGCAGTGAGAGGAACTTACAAAATGGATAGCTGTGGATAGCTATGACTGCAGTGGTGGCAGATACAGATCTGTCTCAGATGAGTCAAAGGTAGGGTATGGTAAACATTACAGGAACAAGCATTTGGTTTGAGATGATTCTCATGGTCACAGAGGAACACCAGTTATGGAAGTGTTGCATTACCTCTGACCCAGACGCTGTAGGAAGCTTTCACATTGGGGTGGAGATGGTGCATTCTTGTCCCTTTGCTTTAAAACACAATAGCTGGCTCAGAGAGGCAATCCTCACATTTTTGGTCTGGCTGCAGAACACACTTGGATGTGCAACATAGCTGTGGTTTTCCTTCCAATTAAAAGCAGGATATCATATATCCAGCTATTACAGTCCTTTATTTTTGTTATGTAAATGCATAACACTCAGTATTACAAGAGGCTGCCCCCAGCCTACAGCATAAAACTCTGTATTACTCAGAAACCTTCCCACCAGCGTGGAGAGCTTCCAGCCCTGCCACTCCTCACCTCCTGCCACTGTGCAAAGCCTACTGCGTGCCAGTGCCTGCCTGCCACCATCACGGTGCCAAGCACAGGATGCTCTCACAGCCCTGGAGGAAGCTGGTAAAAGCAATTCCTTAAGCCAGACACAGCTCACACAAAATGTGAGTGTGAAAGATAAGCCATGGCTTTAGGCTCCTCAGAGCTATGTTTTGGAATGATCATTGTCCTAATCTTCCTCCATTTTCTTTCACGGCATTATTTATTATTTTATTTGCCTTGGTGGTTGACTCAAGTGAGCTGTAAATCATGATTTACAAGCATGAGAGGAGAGGCTGCAGAGCAGCCTTCAGTAACCTAAGGCTTGGTGCTTCAGGACTTCGTAGGCTGTGGTACTTGATGTGTGTTTTCCAAAGTATCTGCTCCCTCCAAGCTGTGGACACATTTGACTATAGATTTTGTGGACTCATTCCAGAGCCTTCACATGCTGCTTTTTCTTCAACATTTACAGCAGAGGCCGAGTTTCTGAGCATAATGTTGGTCACACATTTTCTTAATGGGAAAAATAACCACACCTTGCTTTTGCTTTTGAAATCCAGTCCAGTGGTGCATGTGTTGTGCACTGACACTTTTGCCTCATCTGCCAAGAAGACACTGCTAAGGCAAGCTGGCTGCTGCAGTTAGCAGAGGGCAGTGCTTGGGAAACAACTGCACCAACATCAGTGGTTTGTAGGTCTCAGGATTTAGCCTCCTCACTGTGTGAGATGAATAACTGAGTAGAAAGCAATTCAGCCTGAGCAGACCACAAAAGCTTTTGTTGTACATCTTCCCTCTCTTGCTTTCACTCTGATGGTTCCATGGATCTCATTTACAAGTATTGATTCTTTTAAAAATTGGTAATATTGGATTCTCTACCAAGGAAAAGGTCAAAGCATAAACCCATGTAGTCTAGTGGTCACAAAACAAGGCAAAGTGGGACAGTGATGCATCTTGTATCTCCTGAGGGGAAAGTGCCATCAGAGCCTGGAGGATGGAAGAGTCAGGACTCCACTGAACAGGTTTATTTCACCCCACAGCCTGTCCACACAGCAATGTCTTCACTGTGCTTGTGTATGCATATGCCTGACTGCTGACTGCCAAATACAGTATAAACATAACTCTGAACATCAGGGAAAGGTAGAATAAATTCAGAGAGAGACATAAAAATCTATCACCAAATAATGCTCTGTTCTAGCTGAAAATAAAAGCAGCAGTGGATACAGCACAGGTCAGCAAAAAGCCTTTGGAGCAGCACTGTGTTGGCTGAGTGTCTGCTTGTAGCTGTGCTTTCCACAAGGCCTTGCAACTGAAGAGCAAATTAATCCAACCTGAAGTTCATCACATGCCTGGAAGTGTGACTGCTGAGGCTGCCATGGACAGGCAGCCAAGCAAGCAGCCCAAGAGAGGCAGCCCATGGGTCTGCTGCCATGTGCCAATAATACTTTGCACAAGCATCTAAGGTAGAGCTTTTTTTTCCCCCTTCCCTGATCTGCAGTGGAATAAAACCACTGCTTTCTGCAAGACTGAGGAGAATCTAAACCCTTTCTCCACAGGCGAGGCAGATATTGCAGAACTAATCAGCAGGGAACAAACTGTACTGGTAACTCTCAACTTTTCCTTTCTTGGGCCAGGGAAGGAAGAAAGATTCAGAGCACCATTAAAATTGAAATTTATTGTAGAGAGCAAGCCTTTTAACATAGGAAATGTGAGGCTTTAGTGGAGATAAAACCTTTAACGTTTTGGTTTCCTGCCACTTTTCAGTGCACAAGGCAAGTCTCTTATCTCCTACTGATTTCCTGGGGATCTGCAGGGCCCCCAGTGACTCAGAGCAGAGGCTGCAGATCTTCCTCCTATCAGTCACCCTCAGCTGACTTCTTCTTTTCAGTGCCTCTGTCCGTAGCCAGCCTGGAAACCGTCTACCTCTCTCAGCAGAACATTTTATATACCTTTGTTAAATTCTGGCGAAATCCAGCCTTTTAGTAGAGATACTAGATCAGACTCCAGCACTGGTGTCAGCACTGCCATTAGCAGGTAATAACATTTGGATGGAAATGCTTTGCTGTGCACTGCCCCAAAGCAAAATTAAGTGCAAGGACTGTTCCTCACACTCTGGAGTGAAGCCAGAGAACTAATATTGCACCACTGCTGAATCTGCCCCCTCCTTCGCTCACCCTAGCTGGCACCGACTCCTGCTCTTCTTCCTCTGCTAAACCTTAAAGACAAGTTTTAATAGGAATGAAAGTTTTACTAGGGGGAAAGCACTCCAAAAAGTGTCTTTTTTCCTACTGCTCACCTTAATAGTCACCTTATAAAAACTCCAACTTTGCAAACTTTTTTCCATTCTCAAGTGACAAATCCTTGAAAGCCAATGGACCAAAGCCCACTGGGTACAACCTTGACTGCATCAGTCAACAGGGATTTTCTTGTGGACTTTCATGGAATAAAGATGTGAGATAGCTCAAGTTTAAACCATAAATTTTGGGGTTCTGTTAAAAAAAGAGACTAGAATTCCCAGATTGGTTTTCTGTGCTGAAATCACAGAAATTCACTTAGCACATTCCAGCTCCTTCCTTTATGCTGCACTTTTCCTAAAAGCTAGGGGTCAAAATGAGGTACAAGTTAAATAATAGTTCAACTGAAGGTTGATAGCAGAGCCATTAGATGGCCAGATTTTCAAGAACAGCATTTTAGCTCTTTAGAGAGGATAGATAATCATACAAATACACCTGCACCAGTCAGCTCCAAGGTAGCATTTATCTTTCATAGAACCATAGAATCAATAAGGCTGGAAAAGACCTCGAACACCTCCAGTGATGGTGACTCCACCACCTCCCTGGGCAGCACATTCCAATGGCCAATTACTCTTTCTGGGAACAACTTTCTCCTCACCTCCAGCCTAAACTTCCCCTGGCACAGTTGGTTGCTTACCAACATACCTGCACAGAGCTGGTTTGGATGCCATAATCATTTCCTTTTCCTCTTAAGTGCAAAGGAAAAGAGATGAAGGTGAGAAGGGTTCAGGCCACAGAGCTCCTCTCTGAAATGCCTTTAGGAAGCCCCCAGAGGGTATCTTTTAGTGCAATATCCAAACCTGGCAGATTCACGATGATGCTGAGAGCCTCATGTGTGCAGGTCAGCTGCATCATTAACTGATGTTTTCCAGTGTTAAAGAAAACCCCCCCCTCGCCCCCCCAAACACAAGGGTGCTATTTCCTCACTGGAAACTGCCCCAATGCCTTACCATTTTGTCTTTTCTGTGGGACTACAGACCTGCCTATTAGCAGAAGTTTTGCTTCTGAGCAAACCAGCTCTGAAGTTGGACAGGGAAGCCCCAGAATTACAGGTATCATACATGAAGAACTTCAGGAAATATGGAGAGTTCATTTCCCTTGCTTGCTTCCAGTGTCGGTTCAGCTGGGTGCCTGTCCTGGCTGATCCTGCTTTGGCTGAGGGGTTGGACTCAATGATCTCTGGAGGTCCCTTCCAATCCCTAACGTGCTGTGATTCTGTGAAAATGCAGAGAGGTGCTTCAGATCCCAGACCAGAACCCAGGCACATCTAACTCCTCAGCTCAGTCAGTACACATCCACATGTATGTCCTTCTCTACCTTGGCTGCTGAAGCTGTAGATGCACAGAGGCTGGGAAAGTCCCTTCACCACATGCCCCAGAGCTGGCTCTTGGGAGCCCTCTCCTGCTCAGCAAGGGACTTGGGCATGAAGTCTTCCAGGAGCAGGCTCAATGTCCAGCATCTGGGGCTCATGCTGCAGGTGAAAGACTGAGAAATACAACCACTCAGCAATGGCCTGAGGCAGAATAAGCTACTTGAGAGAAGAAGGGCTGCAGCCATCTGTCTTCAGGAGAGGGCTCTCACTCTGCACCTCAGAAACAACTCCTGAACCCCTGCAATTTGCAGATACATCCAGAGATGTATTTACCATCTCAAGGCACTTTTGCCATGCAGCTGCTGAAGATATTTCAGCTCCATCCTGCAGTACTCGCTGCGTGTCTCTAGCAGCCCTGGACAAGATGCTGCAGCAGTGTCTCTTCTGTGCTGGGGCCATGAAGGAGGCTTCAGTCAAGAGCCCATATGAGTCAATAGCAAGACTCAGTTAATGGGATTCAGTGGACTGGATGTACAGCTCAGCTATTCCCTTTATAGTCAGTGACAAGAACAGGCACATCTAAGCTCCATTTCCATCTTAAAGGAGACACTTAAAATGTCAGATAAATTTGGTTCTAAAAGTACCATTTCCACCGTCTGTCCAGGGAGACCAGGATCATGGCATCACACAATGGTAGGGGTTGGAAAGGACCTCTGGACATCATCTAGCTCATTGTGCCCAGCTAAAAGCAGGTCCACCTGAAGCAGGTTGCCCATAACAGCATCCCAGTGTGTTTTGGATATCTCCAGAGGAGACTCCACAGCCTCTCTAGGCAGTCTGTCCCAGTGCTTTGGCACTCTCATAGCAAAGAAGGTTTTCCTTATGCTCAGGTGGAACTTCCTGTGTTCTAGTTTGTGTCCATTGTGGCCCCACCACCTCCCATGGCAGCCCATTCCAAGGTCTGACCTATTCTGCAGGAAAGAAACCTTTCCTCATCTCCAATCTAACACCACCCCCTACCCCCAGCACAATTCCAGGCTACCTCCACTCATGCCATCACCTCATTCTAGGGAGACAAGACCAACCCCACCCCACCACAACCTCCTTTCAAGGAGCTGCAGAGAGCAATGCGGTCTCCCCTCATTGCTCTGGCTACATGCCAGTCATCATTTAATCCAGCCTTGCCCATCATCCCTGAAGATCTTGAGGAATCTGTGTGGTTTCACATTCCCAGTAAGCAGTTCCTCTGAGGCTGACTTGAGCTGCTCTCCCAACAAAAGAAAGTTCCAGCGAGGGCTCAGTGGGAGACAACTGCATCGAGGCTCCTTCCAACTTCTTCTCCCCCTGTGGAGCTTTGGCTAATAGTTCTGCTTCAAACAAATTCATTTCTGCTCACTTGCAAGAGAGATGATGTATGGCATTTGGCACCATTTGACAGTGGCTCATTGTGGAGCCCTCAAGGCAGGCATTCGTTCCTCGACTTTCCTTTTCTGTGTGAGCTGTGAGCTCTTTCCTTCCCCTGTGTCATTCCCTTCTTCGCCTCTGCCCAAGACCAGACTGCTTGCTTCAGAGCAGAATCTCTCTGGGAGCTCTACTGACAGTTATGACCTGGGTTAGGGTTTGGGTTAGGTCAGGGTTAGGATTAGGGATAGGCTAGGGTTAGAGGTTAGGGTTAGAGGTCAAAGCTAGAGTTAGAGGTTAGGGAGATGCAATCTTATCTGAAGGGGGGGGAAAGAAGGGAGAAAGGAAGAGAGTTCAGATGTAGGGATGCAAAGCAAGCCGTGTTACTGGCTTCTAACTGAATGAGGTCCAGAGGCTTAATCAGGCAAGGACACCTGGATGATGTGGTCACAGGGCTCCAGCAGCCAGGTGGTATCTTGCTTGTCTGCAAGTGAAACTCAAGTAGCTGTCTGAGAGGAGAAATATGACCAATCCTCATGCCATGTGCTGTCACAGAGGCCCAGGTCAGCCACAGTGTTAGTCCAAAGTCCTGAGGTTTGCATGAGAGGGTGGCAAAGCTTCAGTGGGTACACTGAATCACAGATTGGTCCAGGCTGGAAGGGACCTTCAACACTCATCCAGTCTGACCTCCCTGCAGTCAGCAGGGACATCCCAAACTAGATCAGGCTGCCCAGGGCCTTGTCAAGCCTCACCTTGAATATCTCCAGGGAAGGAGCCTCAACCACCTCCCTGGGCAACCTGTTCCATCTCCTGTACATCTTCCCCTTCCCCACAGTTTTGCCTTCACAACAATCAAACCTGTTGCCATTCGGGTCTCTGGAGAGAGATTTTCCCAGATGTGTTCCAGGAGTGGGAAGCAGTGAAAGGAATAAGCACCTGTTGTTCTTTTATGTCTTGTCCAGGAGGTGGCATTGCCATTTCGCAGCCATTTGCATCACCTGCCTTGGAAGCTGAACTGCCTTAGGCTTCCTACGCAGCTGAGTCTGAAAGGTGCTCAGAATGCTCTCCAGGGTATCCTAAATTAGAATTACCCTGGAGGGTCTCCTCTCTCTTTCCTTTGAGTACAATTAAATAATAGATGCTTAATTCTCACCCTCTGAGTCTCACCTAAATTAGATGTCTAAAGACAGCCTCGAGTATACATCTGGGGCCGCAAGTGTGGCTTGTTGCCCTGCATTGACACCTAGCTGTCACAGTTAGTTAGGTTTGTTCATCAACACTGGTTAGGAAAGCAAAGCTGCTGAGGTGGGGAGGGAGAAAACTATATGCTAGATCACTCTGAATCTGCTGCCTAGGGCATCTGCTCCCATTTTAAGTGTAAACCAGCCACGTAATAGATGTGGAAAGGTGACAGGGAGGCAGCTTGGTCCTCCTCTCAGTTTATTGACCATTCTTAAAGAAAACAAGGAAGCAAAAGCTGTGTGTAAGCAGGTAACAAAAACTATCACTATATAAAAGGGAGCTCTTAGTTACCTGTGGGTACCTGAAGGAAAGCAGCCCTACAGCTGGACAGCTAGTTCTACAGCCTTCTTCTACAGCCTTCTTCTACAGACACTGGCACACTATGGCCTAGACAAGTGATCTGTGGTGAGTGGGGAACTGGCTGAGAGGCCATACCCAGAGGGTGGTAGTCAATAGCTCTTTCTCCATCTGGCAGCCTGTCACCAGTGGAGTCCCCCCAGGGATCGATATTGGGCCCAACACTGTTATATATCTTCATGAGTGATCTGGATGTAGGGAATAAGAGCACCCTGATGAAGTTTGCAGATGAGATCAAAATGAGTGGGGAAGTGACACTCCAGAAGGGAGAGCAACCCTCCAGGAAGACCTGGACAGGCTGAATGAGTGGGCTAGAAAGAACCTTATGAAGTTCAACGGGGACAAATGTAGGGTCTAGCACCTGGAATACATAACCCAGCAATGCAACCCAGTCTGAGATCCAGCTGTCTGGAGAGCAGCCCTGTGGAAAAGGACCTGGGGTCTTGGTGGATGATAAGCTCAGCATGAGTGAACAGTGAGCTGCAGCAGCAAACAAAGCCACCAGGGTGCTGGGTTGCATCAACAAAGGCATTACCAGCAGAGATAAAGAAGTCATTGTCCTACTCTGCTCAGCACTGGCCAGACCAAACCTGGAGCACTGCCTGCAGATTTGGTCCCTGCTGTATGAAAAAGTTGGGGACAGGCTGGAAAGTGCCACAAGAATGATCAAAGGACTGGAAGCCCTGACATATGAGGAAAGGCTGGGAGAGCTGGGTTTGTTCACCCTTGGGAAGAGAAGGCTTAGGGGAGACCTTATTGCCACACACCAGTATGGTAATGGAGGCTCTCTTTTTATGAGGAATCAGATGGAAAACAGGCAATGTGTACAAGTTACTCCTGGGGAGATTCCAGTTGGAATCCAGAAGAAAATTCTTCCCCATGAGAACAGTTAGGCAGTGGAATCATCTCCCAAGAGCAGTAGTGGACCTCAAGACAAATATATTTGAGGTTCCTATGGTTTAATTAGTGTGACTGCTGCTCTTTCTCCCTGGAGCTGGCTTAAGGAGTGACCTGACAGGGCAGTGTCAGATCTGGGAAATTAATTCCCAGTCATTTCCTCCCTCATCAGTCATCGGCTGCCTGCTGCCCTCAGACCTGATAATTACACAGGTGGTTCAGATAGGACTTGATCATGAAAGGCCATGGAGTCTTTGTTCTCACTTGTGGCTACTGAGGCTGGGTGCACATCTCCTAAGCTTAGCTGCTCTTAAGTTAGACATTCAACACAAGCCAGTCATTGCCTTCTGCCTCTGTGGTCAATGGGGAGAGAGAGAGAGAGAGACTCTGATCTCCTCAGAGTAACTCATCCCATCCTAAACAAGACATCTTATAATAGGCAGCTATTAAACCAGTAAGTCCAGAAGTTAATTTATCTTTGGAATTAGTATCACATAGCTTCATTTTTATTTCCAGCTAAAGCTATTTCTCATTAATCTGGCCTAAATGTGGGCTGTTCTTACCTGGAAAAATGTGCATCTTCTTTCTGGCATAACTGCTTGCTCCTGGTAAAGGTTGACTGTAAATGTTTACCAAGGAAGGGACAGAAAGGTGAGAATTGCACAGAGATATGAGCTAAGGAAACAAATATGAACTGCTTGAGTCCCCCCCCACAGCATTAGCTAACTTTGTGAAGAAGCTGTGAAAGCTAATGCTTCAACCTGGTTAATTCTAGTCTAGTCTAGTCTAGTCTAGTCTATTCACTTCCATGTCATATTAAAGCAGTGACACTTAGCACAATGAGGAGAGGCTGAGGGAGCTGGGGTTGCTTAGCCTGGAGAAGAGGAGGCTCAGGGGAGACCTTCTTGCTCTCTACAACTACCTGGAAGGAGGTTGTAGCCAGGTGGGGGTTGGTCTCTTCTCCCAGGCAACCAGCACCAGAACAAGAGGACACAGTCTCAAGCTGTGCCAGGGGAAGTTTAGGCTGGAGGTGAGGAGAAAGTTCTTCCCAGAAAGAGTAATTTGCCATTGGAATGTGCTGCCCAGGGAGGTGGCAGCGTCACCATACCTGGAGGTGTTCAAAAAAGGCTTGGATGTGGCACTTGGAGCCATGGTTTAGTTAGTTAGTTTAGTTAGTTATGAGGTGTTAGGTATTAGGTAACAGGTGAGAGTTGGTGATCTCTGAGGTCTTTTCCAACCTGGTTGAGTCTATGGTTCTATGAACCTTCCATATAAAAACACATCTTAATTACTTCTACAGCTGTGACCAGCTATTTGATAGTTAGCAGGAGGCCACAAGAGTGCAACAATGTGCTGGTTAGTGTTCACCCTCATCAAGGCAAGACCATCTCACTATTTAAGCTTTGAAGACCTGCAGTAAAGGCATGGAAGCACAAAAGCCTCTCAGTTAGGGTGACACAGTGTTTTGTGGCATTCTCTTACCGGCACGAATACTGCCCAGAATAACACCGTGAATCAAACATCTGAGCCAATGTTTTGTAGTCATGAATAGAGCTGAGGCTGTTGAGATTAAAATGTTCTACAGTTTTGTTTTGTTTGAAATTATGTGGAGGTGGGCAAGAGGGTGTTGGTGAGGGGAGACAGCAAGCAACCTTGAGAAACTGTCTCAAAGAAGAAAAGGACCTTTCACAACAGCAGTATGCTGTGGCCTTTTTTTGGCTTGGACAGCTGACTCATAGAGTCATAGAATCATTCTGGTAGGAAGAGGCCTATCACACCATCAGGACCAGCCACTATATCTTATTAATCAGGGTCTGATGGCCTCCTTGGCCACCTGGGCACCTTCTCAAGTATTTGTTGAGTGTACCTGTGTGTATTTCTGAAGTGCCAAGGGCAGATGAGCCCTACTGTGTTTAGCTGTGGGAGGAGGTGGGGCTGGTGCCCTGCTGCCTAACCTATCAAAGGGCTGAAGGTGATGTGCTCCATGTCATGGGACAGCTTGATCATTTGTCACAGACCAGCTCTGGCCCAGGTACCTGGCTGCCCTGTCATGCTTACAACAGCAATGTCAGTGTTAGCAGAGGAAAAGTGTGGTTTAACATGCCAGAAACCCAGGACTGTTCCCCCAGTACCCCACTTTCAGATGCAGCACAACAAAGAGTTTGGTTTCTCACAGGTCCCACCGACACTTTGGCCACAATACTCTTGCTTGCTTTCTCAGCAGTTTTGTCTCATGATAGCACTGAGGAGTTTCTTTCACTTCCTATCTGGAATCTAATACACACTCTTTGCTATGCAAACTGCCAGCCAGCCTTCCTGTCATCAGTTAGTTTCCAAGGCATAGGTACCTGACCCAGTGGCACTGCTTCTGTTTTGCCCACTCACCACTGCCTGTGCTGATGCTGCCTCTGAGGTGTCAGGCAGAGAAAAAAGTCTTGACTCTCACCACCTTCAGCACCCTCTCCACCCCCACCCCCTCACATACCTGTAGAGGTGTTAGACCACATGTCTGTTCCCTGCTGCAGAGGCTGCATGTTCCCCAGCAGCCACCACAGCCAGCTGCACACTCTGTCCTCATTTGTGCCCTGCTCAGAAAAGAAAGACAGCTCACATTAGGCTGTATCTAGACACAGGGTGGCAGCTTACAAACTTAGACTTTTTACAGCCAATCTGTTGCATCTTGTAGTTCAGCAGCCAAAAATCTGAGGCTACATCTTCCAAAGTGAATTAAATGGTGACAGGAACAATAACCTGGGCAGGGAACACTCCTGGCAGTGCTCTGGGAGGGGAGTACTCTTTACACAGCTGGTAACAGGATGGGTGTTTGCTCCACAGCCATCCCAAACAGCCACCCCGAGTGCAGCCACGCTGCTTCAGATGCTGAAGTTTCACTGGATGGCACAGCCACTCTGCATCAGCTGGCAGCAGCACTTCATGGTTACAGCAGGGTTTGAGCATGTCCTCACGGGCTGCCTCGGCAGCTTAGAGCCAGCTCCAGCCCTGAAGCCCTGTGCTCTTTGCAGCATGTGAGAACGGGAGCATGGCTGGAGCCCAGAGCCCAGCTCCTGGCTGGAACAGGCAGATCCAGCCTCCCACTGCTCCCCTGGCCTCTGTACACACATGGTTGACAAAACCTCTGGCAATGAAGGTGGTGTCTTAAAAATGGCACTTAAAAAATGGGCTGGGGGTCAAGAAGGGACAACCTCTGCTCACTTGTGCCCTGTGACAGGACAAGGAACAATGGATGGAAAGGACAGCACAGAAAGTTCCACCTCAACATGAGGATGAACATTTTTTACTGTAGAACAGGCTGCCCAGAGAGGTTGTGAAGTCTCCTTCTCTGGAAAACTTTCCAGCCCTATCTGGATGTGTTCCTGTGCGACCTGTGCTGGATTCCATAGTTACAGAATTAACCAGGTTGGAAAAGACCTTCAAGATTACGGAATCCAACCTATCACCCAACACCATCTAATCAACTAAACCACGTTCTGCTCTGGCAGGGGGGTTGGACTGGACAATCTCCAGAGATCCCTTCCAGCCCCTCAGACCCTGTGATGCAGTTGATCCTGTGCTTCGCAGCACTGCCACGGGCAGAAGAGCTCGCTGCTGCTTCAGCTGCGCCCGCGGGCTGCCGCGAGCCCCACCAAAGGATGCCGCCGCCCGCCTCAGAGGAAAGCACCAAAGCACCGCGCACAACTTCTGTAAAGAAAATGTTTTATTTAAAGTGTTAAATACCATCACCAGAATGAGTTGGATTTACATTAGTTGGTGTTCGTTACAGGCCTCATTTGCCCTTTTTTTGTCTTTTCCCCAACTGTAATCCCTTTTTTTTTTGTAACCTTTTAAAACGTACTATGTACAAGACAGCAGTGACCACTGGAGGAGTGCTATTTACATGACTAAACCATAAGGAGAGTTGCAGAAGTGTGAAAATTAAAAAAAATACATTATTTTCTTTTTTTTTTTATTTAATTTTTCTTTTTCTTTTTCTTTTTTAAAATAAATACTGCCTAATGACAAGTATGTACAAACCTTCCATGCTTCATGGCCTCGAGTCTGGAAAACTGGAAATTATTCCTCTAGGACTAAGCATACAAGGAGGTGGTGTGAGCACATCTCACAGTTACCAGGAAAAAAAAAGAAAGGTAGGTGATGAAGTTGTGGTTAATATCCTAGGGGATGTTGTAGACTGCAATGTTAAGCAGTATTTTATTTGCTGCTGGTAGACAGATGTCTAAATTATCTCCATTAAATACAATTTTACCAGTCTGTCCGTTAACTGAACGATACCCAGTAGATAAACTCTGAAGACAAGACACAATCTCGATTTATATGATATTGCACAAAGTAAAAGGCATTTTAAGTGATACTGTTGTTTACTTTTGCCCTCTTCCGAGGCATTTAAATTGTTTCTCAGTGGGATACTTCCATAGATTTGACTTTTTCAAAGAAAAATCAGAATAATTCTGTGTGGCCTGAAAGGTAAATGCAACGGAACACAGTTCAAAAGGTTATTGCAAGGTTTCAATATTAAACCTTAAACAGGTATTAAAGGCATACAAATACCTAGAAAAAAAAAGGATATTTTGCTATTAAATGTTAGCCAGTTACATTCCCTTTGAATCATGTCACTTAATGCAAAGCTTGAACTTGCAGCACCACCCAATGGTAGTCACTGTCTGCTACAAAAACAGAGGGTTTTGCAGACCTGTTGGCTGCAGTGATGGATCTGGTAACGGTGTCAGGGAGCTGTTGGGGTGGTACTGATAAGCTTTCTTTAAGGCTATTTTGCGAACCAAAGACTGATTTCCCAGACTGCTATCACCTAATCCTGCCTTCTGCAACACAAATGGAGCTTATGAAAACTCACAAATGGAGCTTATGAAAACTCTGCGAGTTAGTAACCTCCGTTGCCTTTGCCGTCTCCCAAAAGCTAGCAACTGATTTGGTTTAGTGCAAATAAAAGTTGGTAAATTCATTCCCTAAAAAATAATAATAATAAAAAAAAATCAAACAGGTATTTAATTTTTCCTCTTCCCCAAAACCTTCAAGAAAATGATAGTTCAACCTTGGAATGGAAGATGCTGGTGCTGAAAACAAATTCATTGAAGACATCTTACAATGGCCACGTGATTCCATGATTTTGCTGGAGAGTCCAATTTGAAGGTGAGGGGGGGAAAAAAAAATGAATTTAAAATAAGTTACCATGCACTGTACAATAAATTGCAAAAAGTTCAAAGATCTTCTTTATCAAATACATGCTGAATTACATTTAGGTACTCCCAAGCCATGTTGCAAAATCCTTTTCAACATGCTTGAAAAAAAAAAAAACCAAACAAAAAAGAAAAAAACCTGAACAAAAAGTAAGTTCTTAAACAACCTCTTTCCTCAAATAACTCAAAAATGCAGAAGAAATTGCAACCCTGAAGAGAATCTGGGGCCTAAGAGAGTCATAAGCCAGCAGGTAGCCAGGTGTTTAGAATCTGATGGTCATCCTGGGAGGCGAAGGGGCACAGGGAGCGAAAGGAAGGAGGGAGACCGGGAGGAGAAACGGAGAAAGGAGGAGGTAAAAGAAGTGTACAATTTGCAGATGATGTTGAAGTTTACAAGGCTTGTACCTTTTACATTTAAATAAATTTCCATATATTACACTTATTCCTTGTCACATAAACAGAATTGTCAATATTTGCTAGAAATTATTCTTTTTTTATCTCTTTTTTTTTTTTAATACATGTCTGCAAAAACACAGACCAGGACTGGTTCAAAGAAGGGTAAAGGTGGCGTGTCTTTGTATCACCCTGTGGCATTCTCTTCCCTTTAAAACCATGCACTAGTGAAATTTAGGGTTTTTAAAAATAATAGAAATTGTTGAAAATGGCTGATTTATTCTTTTTTTTTTTTCCTTTTTAATTTTTCTCCCCCCCCCCCCACCTTTTTTTTTTTTTGTTTTTTTGCAAGTTGCAGCCCCAAGAAAATAATTTTAAGTGTTCAGCTAAATCTGTGTCCATGCAAAAAAGTTTCTTTGATTTCATACAGTACAGCGTATCCACAGAAGTTCTAGTTGTCAGAGAGTCCATCCTCTCTGGGCTTCCCCTGTGTCACTGGCTGGAGGTATGAAGCCTGCCCCTTGAAGTCTTGAATCTTTTCAGGAGGAAGAGTTTTCGTTTCTCAGGCAACTGTTTCAAACAACAGTTGGCTTTCCCGGCATCCTTGCGTTCTGCTGTCCCGTCCGCCGCCCGCGAACCCGCTGACGTGTAACATGGCTTCAGAGGAGTTGCACTCCGTTTCTGTGGCATAACCAAGCTCGAGGAGGGAGGGCAGATAAATAAAGAAACAGGAGCAACAAAACAGATATGCCATTGAAAAGGACTTTTGTTGCATGAAACAGATTGATTCTTTGAGTTTAGTCCATGGCTTCAGATTTGACCAAAACCAAGTGTCTCTGAACTCCAAACCTAGCAGTTCTTCATGACTTCAGTCCTTCACCTGAGGGCCTTCCATAGGGCACAATGTGTGCGACTTCCTTGAGAACACAGGATCGCGTTGCAGCCCTAGAAACAGGCTCAGAAGACACAACATTTAGCATGCAGTGTTACCAGGGTTTGCGACCTGTAATTGGGGTTTTGTGACGCTGGTTGCTATGACAACAGTTTCACAGCCGCTATGAGCGAGCATACGAAGGTCCTGTTGAGCTTTCCAGAGATGATTGGGAAGCTCTTCTAGTGAGAGGAGCTAAAGTTGGGTCTACTAAGGAAGAAGGAGGGAAGAGTTTGAACCACCCAATCACCATGTTGGACAGGTCCAGTTCATCTAAAAGTATCTGTGCCACTCCCATAAAGGATTTGTGATCCATACGTCCATAGTCTCCCCAGACAATTATCTGTTAGCAGGAAGAAGAAAATAGAAAAAAATCAGCAGAATTTAGGAGAGCTTCAATTTCACAGAATCATTCAGGCTGGAGAAGACCCCTGGGATCACCAAGTCCAACCATTAACCCTCCTCTACGAAGTTCACCCCTAAACCATTTCCCCAAGCACCACAGCTGAACCTTTAAACACATCTAGGGTTGGGGACTCCACCACCTCCCTGGGCAGCTCACTCCAACACCTGACCACTCTTGCTATGAAAAAAAATCCAGTCTAAACCCACTGTGTTGCAGTTTGAGGCCACTTCCTCCTGTTCTATCACTAATTACCTGTGAGAAGAGACTAGCACCAGCCCCTCCACAATGTCCATTCAGGGAGTTCTAGAGAGTCATGAGGTCTCCCCTCAGCCTGTCTTTCACACTAACTAGCCCCAGCTCTTCCAGTTGCTCCTCTTCAGATTTATTCTCCAGGCTCTTCCCCAGCTTCCTTGCCCTCCTCTGCACTCACTCCAGCACCCTGATTCATTGCATCTCTGCTTATTTAATGAAAGATTTGACTGCTGGCATAATTTGGTTCTGTGTATACCAATCATGATGCAGTGACAGAAATGACCTGGGCAGTAACAGAGCAGTTACCCATGACACTGGGTGGACTCAGTGATCTCCAGAGGTCCTTTTCCAACCCCTAACAACCTGTGACACTGAAGAAAGCCTGGTGAGTGAAGGAGCCCATACAGACAGCAGAAGCAAAATAATCTACCACTAGCTTTTGCTCAGCACTTCCTACTTGCATCAACAGTTACTCCTGCAGTATTTATCTGCTCAACAAGTACTTGAAATAGCAGAATTTGACAAATGAAGCATGAAAGAATGTTTGAAACTCGTTCAGTGACAACTGTACAGATGACATTTTCAGATTCAGATGAGTATTTGATGCGAATTACCTGTAAAACTTTTCCTTGGGGGCTTTCTTCAAAGGATAGGAGTTGCTGATAAAGTGGTTCCAGCGTTTTTCTTGCTACCTTTGTTTTCTTTTTGGCTATGCAGACTCCATTTTCTAATAGATACACCTTTACGTATGGTGCTTAGAAGAAAATAAAGAGCAGTAAGTAAAGAGATAGAGAATTCTTTATTTTGCATAACAGATGCTAAACCTGCCTTGTCCTGGATAAATGACTTACAGCAACAAACCTCCATGAGCAACATTCACATTTATTCACATGCAGAGCATCCATGTATCTTGTGGACAGTTTTTAGTATTAGAACTCTTTCTTTGCTTATAGAGTCATAGAATCACAGACTTGTCAGGGTTGGAAGGGACCTCAAAGATCATCCACTTCCAACCCCCCTGCCATGGGCAGGGACACCTCACACTACAGCAGGTTGCTCACAGCCACATCCAGCCTGGCCTTAAAAACCTCCAGGGATGAGGCTTCCACCACCTCCCTGGGCAAGCTGTGCCAGTGTCTCACCACCCTCAGGAGGAAGAACTTCTTCCTAACATCCAATCTGAATCTACCCATTTCTAGGGTTTTTGCTTCTTTGTACATGTCTCTTCTGACATGAAACAACTCAGATTTTGACCTGGGAAAAAACACTCAGCTCCTCCTCTATATGGTATCCTGGTACTGTACAACATGCAAAATAGGCCTGTTAAGTAAATGCACGACTTGCATTGACTTTGGTGAGATTTGGATCCATGCTCCAAATTGTTAATAATTTTAAATTATCTACAAGGTGAAAATCAGTGAAGAAAAGGCTCTGACACAATTTCTATTCTGGCAGAAGAGCTTGCTAAAAATACCATTATATCGTCCTCTTCACACAGTGTTATAGGACATCAGATTATAAAATGAGGAGTAGGTATCAGGTATTGGTCTACTTTTCAAGTAGGTACCTGTTCCACACCTTGGTGGTTCTCTCTTCATCCCTAAGGCTCTGGCACCACATCTCAGTATCATAGTATCAGTCAGGGTTGGAAGGGACCACAAGGATCACCCAGTTCCAACCCCCCTGCCATGGGCAGGGACACCTCACACTAGATCAGGCTGCCCAGAGCCTCATCCAGCCTGACCTTAAACACCTCCAGGGACGGTGCCCCAACCACCTCCCTGGACAACCCATCCCAGGGCTTCACCACTCTCATGGGGAAGAACTTCCTCCTCACATCCAGCCTGAATCTCCCCACCTCCAGCTTCATTCCATTTCCCCTAGTCCTATCACTATCTTCATTCAGCATGTAACTTCCTCTCTACCCCATAACCAATGATGTATTTGCTATTACTAAAATACTTTTGTGTCTTCTGCTAGCCCAGACACCAGGCTGACTTTTCTTTTGCTTCTGAGGTAGGGTTGATTTTTTTGTATACCATTTCAATACATGACACATTTCAGGGTACAACACTGGAATTAAGCCATGCAGGAACTGGCTAAGAGTTTACCCAAGTTAGAGAGCAGTGCCTCAGAGCCTGGGTGTCTCTTGGAGGGTTTTTTGGGTAGAACTGTTGTTAGTAAGATTCTTCTTCCTTACCTGGCAGTGTCTTTGAACCTGGTTTTACAACAAGGCCACGGGCTCGGATTATTTCTACTTCCAGTTGTCCTTTCTTGTCCATCATTCCCACCTGGATATCTCCTAGATAACAAAAAAGAAGTCTTGTCAGTGCAGTTCAGAAACACCTAAGTACATGGAAACCTATGGGAATTTCTAGGTTGACTACATGATGGCTTGGATCATCTGCATTCCAGCAGCAAGGTTGAGCTGGTTATTACCACTACTAGATAATTCAATACTTACTCTCTTCACTGCTATTTATGTGAGTAAACAACTAAAACCCCTTGCAATAACACCTTGTCTCCAATTTCCCATGACCCTATCTTCAACTTTATTTTTCTTTCATCTTAATTTCAGATCAAAAAAAAGGTAACAAGGGAATTAGTAGAAAGCAGCTCTGTAAAACTGCTTGAAATCTCTTCACCATACCTCTAGCTTAAGACAAGGTAGGAGAAGATCACTTGTGAGTGTAAAAAAGTCTCCAAGTAGAATAACACAAAATACTTTGCACCTAAATTGACATTTTTATTCAGCACTATGCAAATGATTGAGACTGGTCTCATTAGCCACATTTTAAAGATGGAAAAACTGAGTAAGAAATGAAAGACTGCATTTTTCAAAGCACCTTTCTGCTTTTGAGTGTCATAACGAGCACCTACAATTATGTTCAAATTTGGATGAAGTTAGAGTTTTGGTCTTAACTGAGTTGTTCAAAACCACATGGGAAATCCATATTTAAACACTCAGAACCTAGAAAATGTCTATGTTCTAGTTACCAAACTCAGGAGATGATATCATATCTATGCCACTCAAATACTTACCCATTGATGGTGTTGCCAAAGTCTGTCGTCCTACGAGCTGAGCAGGACCAAGTCCATCCAGGAAATCACTGAACTGGCTGTCTGCAGCCAACCTCACACCAGGGAAAATCAAACTAAAAATCAATATTGAAAATAAGGGATTAAATCCACTTGAATTTGCCCTTATTTGTGTTACAGATGCTTTGCATTTAGCATTTATATTTTTGGTACTACTGCTAGCAAGGAACTCATTTACAAGATTACAAAACAATTACTGTAATTTTCAGAACCTGACAGTGTTCAACAAGCAGCAGTTCAGCCTCCAGCATATAAACAAACAGCATTAATCTTCACTACCTCTAATTTCTATAGCACTATTTTTCCATCATGCTCTTTTGCCAATGTATTAAAGACAACTGCTCATTACTGTAGTTATACAATATTATTACTGTAGTTACTGAGACCAGTTCAGTAAGATACTAAGATACCACTAGGATTCAGTCTGGAGAAGAGGAGGGAGACTCTTGAGACCTTATTGTGGCCTTCCAGTATCTTAAGGGGGTCTACAAGAAAGCTGGGGGGGAACGTTTTAGGGTGTCAGGGAGTGATAGAACTGGGGGGAATGGAACAAAACTAGAAATGGATAGATTCAGATTGGATGTTAGGAAGTTCTTCCCCATGAGGGTGGTGAGACACTGGCACAGGGAGGTGGTGGAAGCCTCATCCCTGGAGGTTTTTAAGGCCAGGCTGGATGTGGCTGTGAGCAACCTGCTCTAGGGTGAGGTGTCCTTGCCCATGGCAGGAGGGTTGGAACTGGCTGATCCTTGAGGCCCCTTCCAACCCTAACAATCTGATGATTCTATGATTCCTCAGTCAAGGTGAACTCAACAGCTGAACATCAAATGCATCCAGTGAAATCACTGCATCAGACTGAATACTAGTCCCTGTTTGTAAAATCACCTCCTGGAATCAGCATTCCTCACAAACATTTTGTTACAAATGTCTTTGAGAATGGCATCCATTCAACAATGGAACTGAAATCCATTGTGGCCAGTCACCAAAGTCCTTTCCAATTCAAATTTGTGCCATTAATTATCTGTGGCCCTTTACAAGACAACAAGAACTAATGAGACTGGTAATGACCAACCATGCAGAAGTGTCCATCTCAAGTGCATATAGTGCATCAACCGGATGTGTAAGATCTGCTGTCTACCACAGGTGTACCATCCAGTGCTGTGAATACCACCAATAAGTCTATCCACAATCATCTTTCTGGGCAATGTTTTTAACTTGAGATTTTCTGAAAAGCATGATACTTGACAGTCCCACATGTCTGCCTAGACAATTTCTTCAAAATTAATCAGCAGACTCTTTGAAAAACCCTTTATCCCAGTGAAGAACACTTGGACATGCTTTTTTCCCCTGCAAACACAGATGTATGCAAGGAGTTTTTGCCCTTTTCTGTCTTTTACTTTACTTTGCAAGTTGGAGCTCTGGAGAATCAGAATGGTCAGGGCTAGAAGGGATCTCCAACAGTCATCCAGTCCAACCTCCTCGCAGTCAGCAGGGACACCCTCCACCAGATCAGGCTACCCAGAGCCCTGTCCAGCCTCACCTTGAGCATCTCCAGGGATGGGGTTTCAACCACCTGCCTGGGCAATCTGTTCCAGTGTTCCATCACCCTCGTAGTAACAAACTTGATGTTAGCATCACATTTAAATGTGCTCTTCCCTAGTTTGAAGCCAATGCCCCTCGTCCTGTCACTGCAGGCTTTTGTAAACAGTCTCTCTCCCTGCTTCATGTAGGCCTCCTGGACTGGCAGGCTGCTATTAGGTCTCCCTGGAGCCTCCTCTTCTCCAGGCTGAACACCCCCAGCTCTCTCAGCCTATCCTCATAGCAGGGGCACTACAACCCCCTGATCATTTTCATGGCCCTCTGAAAGCCCTCCATGTCCTTCACGAAACACCAGCTAACCCCAGTGACAGCTGCTGCTTACTTTCCCTCGGAGCTGTAGCTGTTCATGCTGCCGTCCGTGGACTCGCGGCTGGCCTGGCGGGTCATCCAGTTCCTCATCTCCACAGCCAGTCCTGTCTCAGTGCTCCTCTGGACAGTGCTCCGCAGCTTCTTGCCTCCTGCTTCTGCCGAGACAAAAGAGAAGCCCATGCACTGCACTGCACTGCACTGCACTGCACTGTCACCGACGCCTGGCCCTGCAGGGCACTGCTGCAGGCGGCACCCCGTCCCTCCATGTGGCAGAACCACCCGAAGCCAGAAGTGTACCTGCACCAAGACCTCCATTCAAAAATTACCTTTTGTTAAGTAACAGACAAGAGAAGTGCAAATCTCTTTTACAGGACCCTGCCTTCCAAGGGCAGACATCCCACGCACAGCACAAGTCTGCCCACGGAGGTGGCCAGGCTTGCACTCCCCATAGTTCAGTGTGTTCAAAACATGTTTGCTCTGGATGAATACATCTCTCTCAGGAATTCAATTAAACTGTTACCATGATGGCAAAACATGCAGTGTCTGGGGAATGTTGTTAAGTCAGATAAATGACTTGATTTGAAATTACCTGGTCATTATCAAAATTAATTACAGAATTAACCAGGTTGGAAAAGACCTTCGAGATCATCGAGTCCAACCTATCAACCAACACCAGGTAAACAAAGATAAATCAGGTAAATAAAGGTATAGACAGGCATTAGCAAGGACAGTCAGGTGAATCATTTGATTTGAAATTATCTGGTCCTTACCAGATAAATAAAGGTATAGATATATATTAGTAAGGCCAGTAAACAACACACAAAGAAGCCTTTCCTATTTGTTTCTCTACACACACACTTCTCTGCTTTAGTTTGATAGTTACCAGGTAAGTCATGACTTTTTCCTGCACAATATCAAAGTTTATTACCACCTCCAAGGGTACCAGCTTTTTAATCTGCTTGCACAGTTTAATTTTACTTGCAAAAACAGCCATTAGGGTGACAGACAGATGGCTATCAGACAAGGGGAAAAGCACTCAAAACTTCAGATAGCAGCATTTCAGTGTAGGAATTTTGATCAAGACCTCAGCTGGATGATATTCTGACATCAACATTAAAAACCCAAAACACACAACAAAAAACACAACAATGAAACCAACCAACCAGACAAAGAAAGACAGAAAAGGAATGAGTAGGAATGAAGCTTCAGTTTTCCTTTCACAAGTAAGACAGTCACTCCATGCAGTTTCTGATTTCAAATGCTGTTGCCTGCAAGAGGATAAGGAATTCTGCACTGCAATTTCTCTATTCAATATCCCCCTGACTTCAGCACACTGCTGGGTGATGCACTGGTAACACAGTTTGTAACAGACCAGTAACTCTAAATGTACACAACACCAAATAACATCAGAACTCTTACTGAAACAATGAGGGCAGAGTAATACCCAGTGGGGTAGGATACATCTAGGGACTTGCTCTCTTCTGCAGTTTGTAGCCTCTGTTACCCTTTACACCTTCTCTGGTTCATCACATAGCAGAAAAGAACTGCTGGACCTACAGGGTCAGTGAAGCTCTAAGGGATCTGAGAAACAAAATGAGCATGGCAGAAGATAGCCCTGGGATAACAATCCACACCCTGAGGAGAATGTGTGAGCACAGGGGCTGCCTCAGAGTCAGAGAACATGTACCCTCCAACAGGCAATAGGAGAGGGACATCAATTTCAACATCCATCCTCAGCATCATTTTGTCCTACAGGCTGCAGCGTGGGTTGAGCCTCCCAGGCCCTCCACTCAGGAGGGCTTTAGACTAGATAAAGAACACAGGAATTTTAGCACCTTAAAACCCACTGGCCTCTTATCAAGAAAGATTAATAACTTCATAATATTTAGCCATAGTGAGACATTTCTATCACAGTATCACAAGTGGTGCAAACGACAACGCTCACTGCATGCTTTCTACACACTCCTTAAGGCTGTAACTTCTAATCAGTGCACAAAAATAACAGACATAATAATTCTCCTCTAGAACTGCAGCTACCCTATGACTTTAGCACCCAACAGAGCAAAATAGTTTTTCCCTATATCAAAAATACTTCTTAAAATGCCTATCAATATTTGGTGCAATAAATACAAATACAATGAAATAGATATATGAGGCTAACATGATAAATGAAAACTGAAGGGCAGAAGCCAACAATTTCACTTTTATTGGGTTGTACTGTTCCAAGTGTCTGCTGGTTTTATTATTTGTATTAAACTAATGGAAGGTGGCAGCTGACTTCCAGAGTTGCTCTAAAATCCAGTCCTTCATATCAAAGAAATATTCCCACAGAATTGCCAGGGAAAAAAACACAACAAACCAACAAAGCCTGTGCTGCAGTTTTGTAGAAGAGGTAAACTGCGTCATAGTCAGATGTGAAAGGCACATAGCTCCTGAAGCCCTACGCTCTTCTCACTCAAGTATTGTTACAGGATATATTACTCTTCCTCTCCAAATACTCTTTTAATTTGTAAGTGTTCATTTTCATTCAGCCTCGCTGAATGGTGCCCATTCTTGGTTCACTGCCACCAACATGAATTCTCACATGCAAATTTAACAGAACATCTCCATCTTGAGTGATGGATTCTTCAATCTCTTCACATCCTACCTTTCAAAGATTTAGGGGGTTGGGATAAACATCCATTTGAATTTGTGAGATGTGAAGGAGTATTTAGTGACTTTCATTAATTAGCAAAGCAGATGGTATTTTTTTCCTGAATCAGAATGCTGAGCCTGTATGCCTTCACTCCAGCACAACATTCACGACAAAAAACACCCCAAACATATCTTTTGCACATCAGTTTACTGAGAAATCCAGGCAAGACTGGTGTCATTGTCCTTTGAGTCTTTGCAGCAGCACATGTGTTCTTAGCATTCATCTGAACCTTATTTTAAAGCAGTTTTACTTTCCCACATTAATTTTAACTGACAGAAGTGCCCTGGCTCACATGAAGACTGGACAAGGACTGAGGAGACACAACGTTGACACAGCATGGAAGTCCGACATGCCTGATGTATTCAGCTTCTGTGTAAGTGTGAGCGGCACGAAGCAATTACTTCAACCTTAATGCTGATGTTAAGGAGGGCTGAAAGGAGGCTGTAGGAATAACTGCTTTCCAGTTTCCAAGAGGAACAGGCAGAGTTCTCTGATGGTCTCCAAAGAGAAAGACCTGACCTTTCAGCAATAAGGCTCCTAATCAAGATGCTGATGCCTCTTGAAATGAGAACTGAAGATTTTAACAGCAGGATGCCAATTTGGAACACAAGTATGAAAGAGGACCCAGATCACAGGCTTGACTCCTGAACCACTACTTTAGAGAGGAATATTCTTTCTGACTAAAGCTTGGCTTAACTAATATCCAATACATAGAATACATAGAATAAACCAGGTTGAACGAGACCTTCAAGATCATTGTGTCAAACCCATCAACCAATCCAACACCACCTAAACAACTAAACCATGGCACCAAGCACCCCATCAAGTCTCCTCCTGAACACCTCCAGTGATGGTGACTGCATCACCTCCCCGGGCAATAACACAACTGAGAAATGCTTACACTTGATTGCCTATGCTGCATGGCTATACATTGGTCCCTGTTATAAATAAATAATAAATAAATATAGTATGTAATAACTGTAAAAAATATAATAAGTAAACCCCACAGTTGCTCAATTAAAAAGCAAAGGCAGTATTTCCACAACCCATCATTTGTGTGCCACAAATTCAGCATTAACAAGTAGCAATGAATATTCAAAGTAGTAACTCAAAGAACTAGCCCTTGGTGCCATACTTGCAGGCTGGAGCTGGCAGAAGGTCTTGTTGTGTCACCACTCTTAGTACATCCAAACTGGTTTCCCTCATTTCTGCCTGGAAATCCAAACCTCCTCTGTTGTGCCAGTTCAGCTACTTGTGTGGCTGCATTCTGCACTGGACTCAGCCCCAAATAAACAAACTAATAGTATGTTTCAAAGTTGTTTTCCTTTTAAGACACATCATTTCCCAAAAGCACTTGTGCAAACAAACATGCCATTCAATGAAGCCAGTTGAGGTGATGCTAGTCTCTATCAAGACCAATAACCAGGGAATGCATCTGACACTAACACAGAGATAAGCATGTAAGTGGTGCTGCTGTTAAAGTGAAGTGTATACATGCTCACCACATGCACTCTGTTATAAAGCTTACCAAATGAAACGATGTGGAAACCAGAGAGCTCAGTACTGGACTTTGCTGCTAAGAATGCTGCTGATGACCTGCACTGAAAAATCATTTTACTCACCATTTACTAAACTCTAATGAAGAACACTGAAAATGTTTTCCAAATTAGTCTAATCTAATTGCCCAAGAAAGAAGAAACTTCCCTCAAGTCCCCATCACAAAATATGGACTATATTATCTATAAAACCCTAGTTCAGATTCTTGCAGCCATGTTGTAGGGAGTGGAATAAATTACCAGAAATAATTGCTTTGGTATTTATGAAAGCACATTCATTCTTACAATTAATCACACTGCTAATTTAACTAATATGGTTACTGCAAATAGACTCCACAGGCCACATTTCCTAAATAACACATGGAATTACTCGTTCCCACAACTTGCATTGCAAATAACTTGCAAATTAGGGGTGCAAAACTACTCACATTATCTTCAATATCAGATGAGGACAAGACCAAAACTCCAGTGAATACCTTCCGTGATCTGGGATCTAGCCAGAAGCAAGCTGCCTCTGGAAGGGAGAGCTCCAGCTCTTAGCTTCCTCTCAGCAAGAGCTTCCAACAACTGCTCACCACTTCAGGCACAGAGCCCTAAGAGGACATTGCTGGTGCAGGCAGAGGCAGGCTGGCTGTGCCAGTCCCCAGGTGGTACATGACCTCTTGGGTAGGACTTGTACCGAGTGCTGAGCAGCTGGGGCTTTAGAAACACACTCAAGGGTTTGAAGTGCCTCTGCTCTACTCACCTCACTACAAAGTCTGCATAAAAACTGCTCCAGGATTTTCAGTTGAACTCAGGAATTAGTTGCCTGTAAGTGACCCTTTTACATGAGCAAAGCTGTTTACATACCTCTGGGTAGGTTAAGAACAGGTTAGATGAATCAATCAAAATAATCCAAGAACACTTGATCCTACCTAAGAAAAGGGCAAGTCTCAAATTCCCTTGCACAGTTCTGTGTCTGGAACAGCCCAGGTTTTGGCTGCATTCAGTGAGGCATTCAGCTCTTACTGAAGCACTGCCTGGAACCACAGCTGAGTTGTTTGTTTTCTTGTTTCACTCACACACCCCATGCAGCAGCCGTGGATTAGGATCTACTAATTTAAGCAGGCTTTGGGAAACCTACATCCACTGTCACCTTAATTTGAGAAACTCTGAGCCCATCTCTTCTTAGCAATTCTAAGAGTCCAATGCTACCCACCAGCTTATGAAGTGTCCTGCTACAGTCCTGATAAAGTTTTTTCACGGCGCATGCTGTTAGACTTTATGAAGCCCAAAAAGCATCTGCAGGACCAGGGAGAAATTGTAGCATGGGGTTCTGCCTTACCTAGCACTTGTAAGGAAGAAAGGAAGTCATGTGCCAGTTCCTGCTCCCATGAATACCTAAATGTAAACCACAGAGCAATCGTGACTGGAACGATGATGGCCTGCCCTGACAGCCCCAAAGCAGAGCTGCCTTCTGCATGGATGCTCTTCAGTATGCCAGCAGCCAGGTTTGGAAAGCCTAAGAGAGCCTAGATTGAGAGCCTCAGTCTAGTGAGTTTAAATTTCTTGGGAGGCCTCAGTTTCCCATTTTCAGTCTGGAAATACTTCTTCACTCTTGTCCTGTGTCTCTGTGTTCCTTCTCTCGCTTTCCTCTGACCATAATGGAAGCATGGTTATTTAAGGTTAATTAAGACAGAACCTAAGAAAAAGTTAAAGACGTGGATTAAATAATCATCTGCTAAGCTGTTGCTTGAGCTTCTGTTCAAACCTTGGTATAGAAGCTGCTGGGTCCCATTCTTGATGAATTCTCATATGCAGGTTGGACTCAGTGATTTCTGGAGGTCCCTTCCAACCTCTAACATTCTGTGACTCCGTGACCCAAGAGGCAGCTATCACAAATCTCAGTTGTTCCCAGGACATAAAGCTTTGGCCAGGTTGCAGCATTCATTTCCCTGTCATGGTCATACACTCAATCTGCAAAAGATCTCTGCAGCTTGTTGTGGCTGTGTGATGTGAAGTCAGCTTACCACACACTGCACCAAAGCAACGCTGTGGTTTAAGGCAGACACCTGCTCCTTATTCTCTCTCACTTTTTACTGTTTAAAGTTGCAATCTGCCACTTCAACTTCACTGCTCTGCTAACGTGAATTCTTCAGTCCTAAATAACCCTTTGGCAAATCCTTAAGAGCATCAGACAACAGAAACTGCTTTTGTCTGTGTGGGGTATCCACCAATTTAAGCTCGTCAACATCTTTGGTCTGAAAAGCTTTTGAAACCTTTTTACAATCTGAAGTGCTCACAAGCAGCTGTTTTTCTGCATGGATGATAATGAATGTTCCTGGACTGCTCTTCAAAATTGCTGTTGAAATTGTTACATGTAAAATGGACAAATGACCACACCTCTAGCAGTTTAGAGCTCATTTTCAATACCTGTGCTATGTAAAACTCCCTGGTAAACCCAGTGAAGTAAATACAGATCCACAGCATGGACCTTGCTACTTGGCCATTCCATTGACAAAGAATTTGCCCCTGATAACTACCAACAGACTGGGAGTCAGCCCAGGGAACTGAAGCCACATTGAAGCACCTGTAGGGATAAGCAGTGAAAGTACTGATAGGATTTCCACTTCTCTTTTGGTTACTTGGCTCTGTCTACGTAACAATGCATTGGATATGCAGATATAGTTGGATCCTGATCTTATTAAAGATCTTGACTGCAATGCACAGTAAATGCTTTCTTCTATTATTATTTTTAGTCACCTATTTGGCCCAAGAGAGATCAGGACATCTTTATTGCATTTATGCTACTTTTTGTTTCAAAAATATGACCATGGGGCTAAGAAGGAAGATTTCCTTCAGATCTGTGTCAGATACATTTCCAAGCAAGCTGCTACCACTGAGGTGTACTGAGCTAGTAAACTTCCCCTTGCCCAGCCAGTCCAACTGGAGATCCTAAAGGTCTTCCTCTAACTTGGAAAAAAAACCACTGCACATTAGCTGTCTCAAACAGAATCACAGAGTTTAGTTCTGATGCAATATAAACCCAGCAGATATCAAATGCAGAATTAATATGGCATCCTCATTGATTTTCTTTAGAAAAGCACAACTCCTGAGAGCAAGACATGAATCAGGGACACAACCTCCACACAGCCACTCAGGCCTTTCCAGCACCTCTGAAGAAGTCTCTGCTTCTGTTACTGAAAGGACCTTTGGTTTTCTAAGCCTGGTCAGGGGATGCCCCTGCCAAAAGCCTCATACGATTGCTGCACAACTGAACACAGAGATAGGACAATAAAGGAGCATGCAGCCCATGGCTGTATGTCCCGTGTGCCAAGTGACCTGAATGAACAGTTTTTCAGGAACCCTCATTTAGACCAGTGACAATGTCCACACAGAGGGATGGTCTCAGGATTCAGTACAATCTGCCTGCTTTGTGCACTTGTCAAACCAGAACGGTCTCGTTTTACAGCCACTTCAGACATCCTGTAAAGCAATCTACACGACTACAGAAAGTGCAAAGCCGTGGGAAATCAGTCTCATCTCCAAGCTATTAAAATCCTGAGAAAAAAAAAAAAATAGAGCAAGCAATTTTGCAGAACTACATTCTAATTTTATATCCCATTTACATAAGGAGTCATTAACAAGAAATCTTTAAACCCAGTCTTTGATGTTAGTAGTGACAAAGGATGACCAGCTTAAGTAAAAAAGAAGCCACCACTGCAGGCTTTTTTGGTGAGCTGTTTTCATGGATGCTCAATTTTCTGGATGTGCAGCATCCTTATGCTCAATTTTCTGGATGTGTAGCATCCCTGTACATGTACTGAAAACAATTATTCCAACAATGGAGAGTGTATATATTGAGAAGCTTAGGACTCCTTTTTAATGTTTGTACTGTGTGACTTGAGAGATGCTTTCTAAATATGCAATGATCGTAGTGAACTACACTCTTTCGACCAACCTGGGTTATCTGAATATAGCTGGGGGGGTGACACACACTATTAGATGGAGCTGTGCAGCATTTTTGAACGATGCAGCAAGTGTGTTGAAATAATTCAACACCCTCTGTTAAGGCTTAATGAGATAGATGGTGGCAAGTAGTTGGACGGCTACTGAAATGACACAAATTAGAAACAGCTCTTTCTCCTGGCTTTGTCTGGGATGAGTAATGATACCATGCAAATAGCATTATTCACATAGCCACAGTTCCCAAAACTCTCAGCAAATTTCACACTGCCATGACTCATTTTCAAACTACTGCTGCTAAATATTTACCTCTCCAACTGAAACAGCAGCAACACAGCATGCTGCTTCTCTGATGACACCTTGACCCTGCCATGGAAAAATGGCAATCAGGGCGTGCAGATCTGAGAGAGATCTTTTCAGGTTTATGTAGGTACCAGCAGAGATGAAACCTGCTATATACTGTAGCTTCCCTGCTGCTGTTCCAGCCATACCTGAGTTACCTGTTAGGTATTTAGGTACGTTCTGCAGCGTAACTGGCAGCTCTGGAGAGAAATACAACATGTATCAGAGAAATACAGCTTTAAAACTCTGCTGGGTATTTCTGTCATACAGTTAAGCTGAAGTACATTGGTTGTACTTTTAATTTCTTCTACTTTTCTATTGATTTTCCAGGTGTCTCCCAGCATACATCTATTTTGTCTGTCCCACTCTTTACCTCACCAGCATCAGTAGAGTTTTCTCTGTGATGCTTCTTTCAAAGGACTTACCCATCCTGACATCTACTTCATTGGTTTAGTACCTCAGTGCAACTGGTACAAACACCTGGGACTGGAGAGAGCTTCAAATTTCTGGACATCACTTCTGGACTGTCTGCACCCTGGACTCAACCTAAGGAGCTGCAGAACTGGGAGAGACCCAGCCTCAGCACACCGATGGAAAGGTTGACTCTGCTCAGCTCCTGAGCAGTGCCTCAGCAGTAAACATTAACAAAAAATTACCAACCCTAAACTTGAATGTCATCCAGCTTCTGTATGGAATGATTACTGTTCTGTGTTTGGAGCGAGTTTTATCCTCTAAGATCAGCCACTCTACTGCTGTGTGCCATGCACAGCGCACAATCCCTGACGTGCCAGCACCAGTCAAGCCAAGGTCTTTAAAGCTTGACCTTTTACAGTGGATACCCTGCACAGGGCACTAGACCCCTTTTTCATATTCCACCTTGGCGCTGCCTATGCACACTGCATATAAACAAGGTCATCCTTGCCACAAAGAGCAAAAAGTAGGCCAATTCCCCCAAGAAAACGTAGTTATTCTCACTGCCTGATACTCCTACTCTTACTTCACTCTTTTTAAGAGGATAATTTTACAGCATAGCTACTTCATGTACAGGATTCTCTTCACTTCAATAATTACTGCACTAATGAATTTATTGTTACTACTTCCCCCATTTTCTATTTCTGGTTAAATTATTGTCTGCTTGTTATTGTCTACTGGGACCTCCAGAGGGACAGTGTGATCTGGCAGCCTAACCACAGGAACAGGATCCAGGAACTGCAGAGTTTTATTCCAGCTCTACCAATGAGCAATGATTAATCTGTGAGAAATGGCACCAAAGCCAGTAACAGCGCTCAGCTGAGCAGCTCAGCATGCATTTAAATAAGTCCTGATCCTTCATTCACCAGCATCAGTGGCAATGCTCCTGGTGGTGTCTGTGTGGGATCAAACAACCCCTCCAGCAAGTTTCACAGATAGTTATCAGCCAGGTGACAGGAGCATATAATGCGCTTCTGGTCCTGATGATCTCCTAGTGCAACACTTCAGATACTTCTTTGGTAGACATCAGTATGCAAAACTGCAATGCATCTTCTCCTCAGGTAACACAACTAATTCCTGCTATTTTGGGCATGATTGTCTTGGAGTGAAGAACATTCTGTGGTTTGGGAGGAGAAGGGAGTTAATTGCCTTTTGTTTTTATAACATATCGGGAGACCAAAATGCTTTCCCAGTCTTTCTGAATTAATTTCTGTCTGATTATCATAAATCACATCTTTAATTGTCTTCAGCACCTGCAAAGCATTTGACTTTCCCCTTTAATCTCATAGCTTCACTGCTACTCAGAAACTTTGGCAAAAGAAGACATTAAATTGAAATACACTCTCTTTCAGAGGGCACACCGCTGCACTTACCATGAGTAGCAGTTCCATAGCTGCACCCCTGGCAACCTTCTATTAACAGTTTATATCAACACTTCAGTGCAAATGCAAATCAGAAATGAATGCAAACAGAGTATAAAAGGAAACTGTAGCACAACTTTATTTCAGCCAGCACCACACAGAGTGTAATCTGAGAAAGTGCCAAGCTAACAATGCCATGCACAACAAATGTAGGGTTTCCAGTGCTCACATGTGATCTGAGCATCTCCTTTTCTCAGTGCATGACAGATAACTCTAATTGTTCCCCAAGAACAACTGACTTGCTCTAGCACATTTTTCAGGTATCCCCAGCAAAGCAGAGTGAACTCCAATCCACTATTTTGCATTGAGAGTATGAAATTTTGTCACATAAATTTCCATTGGCAATCCCCTGGTCTTTTGGATTTAACAACAAAATCTCCTTTCATTTCAACAAAGCCATGGTTTCAGTCAAAACCTGAGGCTTGGGGTGCTTCAAGAGCACTCAGACAGTTCCTGATTTAGATCTGTTCCAAGCATGGTCTGATGCCAATTCTCACTTTAGGAAGCAATGAATCTAACAAAACAAAACAAAAAAAAAGGCAAAACATACCCTTTAACAACCTTAACACTTCAATAACATACAGAATTTAATCTGAATAATAAATTCCCCTAAAAACAACGACTGTGACTAAATTTGCAGGACTTGTTTAACTGATCAGCAAGTAGGAAACACAAAAAAAGAGTGAACAGCAGTTTCCTGTGCTGCAAACCTGGCCATGGCAAGTTCAAGCCTTACCCATGGCAAGTTCATGGCTGCTAACTGGCAAAGTGCAGCCTCTCCACAGCTAGCTTCTTCAGTACATTACAGCTTGGATGTCAGGGCTAAAGAACATTACTCCCTTAATCACTTGACACTTAAGTGGATCTCCTCAATCATCATGTTCAAAAATTGCTTCTAAAATTACTCTTTGTAATACACTGTATTGAGTTACTTAACAATTCAGTTATTTATGAACTTGACAGTGCTCATATTCTTTCACACCCAAAGACATAGCTATGGACCACTGTATTCATTCCAGCAGCTAATGAAGTCTTCAAGAGAGTATCCCAAACAAATGCCTCAAGACATGTATTTGTATTAAAAATGCATTTGAGTGAGAAATGCAGAAGCATCCCTGTTGCACCTCTTGAACCCGTCCATCACACACCAAAATAACTACATCTGGAGGGGAGATAACCTGTGAAGGGGGTTTAACATCTACCTTTTTCAGGATAGACTGTACAAGAGCATTGAGGACGTGAAGTTGGGAGTGCATGGACCACCACCACCCCACTATCCTCCCCAAGGATGCTTGTGGTACGTAAATATAATTGCACAGAGGTGCTCACAAGACAACAAAATCCATTTTGAATGCAGAGGTGACTTACTATTTAAAAAAAACAACACCACCAAACCTTTTCTTTTCTTTCTAATCTCAGAACACTTGGAAAAGAGTTTAGCTGTCGTGCCTGTCACTCCCTCTGTAACCTGGTTTGTCTGAAATCCCCGGTAGCAGAGACTCAGCACCACCAAAACTGCATGACAGTTAGAGCTCTGCTTTTTCTCTGGAATCACATGAAATGTGTTTGCAAGTGCAGTTTATGTCTAAGTAGCATCAGATAACATAAATCAACACAACCTGTAAAAAAAAAAAAATCAGTATACATCCTTTTAACATTTCTGTCTAAACAACCTGCCAGCACAAACTAAAGAGATCCTTGCAGTTACCTTTCAATTAACAGATACTCCTCTACTGATTTTCATATATTTGATACTTCTTTGCACCAGTGAACAATTCTAAACATGCACAGATCTCAGCTGAGGAACAAGTTAAGTACTTCCTAAAGATGTAAAGAAGACAAACCAGCCCAGAATAAATCAGTACTCTGGTTTTGATCAGGATTAATGCAGTTATTGTAACTACTAAGAAGAACAAAAAAGGGAAGCATTCTGGAATGGCAGAGGGGGGAACAAAGGTATTTTCAGTGATTTAAAAATGAGTATTTTCAGTCACACTGTTTAGTAGCACGTCAAAAGGTTAAAAATGCCCTCTGAAGCATACCCTGCATTCTACTGGAAATATTTTACAGTTCATTTGGTTGTTCAAGGCAGGGAACAGACGAGGGTACTGAAGGACAGCACATTTTGCCCCAGGGAGCAGTTCCCTCTTTCCTATGGAAAGGGGCAACTTGGACAAGCCCAGAGCAGGGTCCAGGTGAAAGACAAAGGACCACACCTCAGCATTCACAACAGAAAAGGAAAGGTGTTTTGGAGAACAGACTTCAGGGACTGTTGCACATGAGAAGATAAATCAAGACCTGTGAAGACTGCGGGCAAGCATTTGCTGCTGAACTCCAGGCCTGTAATGTGGAAGGTGATATTAAGCATATGTAGGTACTGTAAGTACAGATGATGAATGGAGTACATGCATAGCTGATACTTGCTTGCCCAGAGACATCAGACAAATACCAACATCTTAAGTTGATGCTGCTCAAATCTGTGGAAGGTGCAACATGGTTCATTAATCCTAATGAAATTATAATCTTGGATCAGTTCCGACAAACACCAGGAAGACCTTCAGTCCATTCTATATGTAAACATATTTGAACACAGCAGCTTATTTTCTTTACAAACCCAGCACTTGCAAAACAAACCCACTACACACAAGGTGTGCTGTTGGTAGGGTTTGATGCCACGCTTAACTACGCAGGTACATTTGCAACACACGCTCCCTAATAGCTGCTGCAATTTTGTATTTTTCAGGGTTTTTTTCTGGTAACTAGCTGTGGTTTGGGGATTTTGGTTGGGTTTTGGTTTGTTTGTTTGTTTTTCTTTTCTTGCCACAGCTATACAGAAAACCCACTCCATTTATCTTCGTTATTATGTAAAGTTCTGGTTCTGCAACAAATACATGGAAATCAAATATGCACTTTTCTGGTTGCATTTACTTTTATGAGTAGAGATTAACTGTGAGACCTGCAAGGTCTGCTGGTATGCTTAGCCTTCTACCTACCCTGGTGCTCCTAAGGAAAAAGTTAAACTGGGCCAATATTTAATTGTTCATATCTGGCACTACTAAAGGACAAACAAAGGATACCTGAGCAAGCCCATTCTGTATCAGGAAACCACGCGGGAAAAGTGTGATGTTTCCCTCTTAAATAAGCACAAAATTAAAGACCACCCACTCAATTTCTCTTCACCATAACTAAAGCTCCGCTAAGCACTTCCAACGTGATCAGGATCACCATCACCTTTCAGATGGCACCTCACTCTCCAGTTACACGCACTGTGTCACCAACTTCTCTCTCAACACAGGGAACTCTCGGGGAGCCGCATCCCCGCACCGTGCTCCACGCTCAGCACCGCCGCCCGCCGGGACGGGGACAGGGGCGCACGCCCCCGTCCCGTTCCACGGGGTGCCGCCGTCGGGTCTGTCCCACTCTCGGGAGCGACCCGCAGTCCCCCGCGGGCTCCACCCCGCGCACACCTGCCGCAACCCGCCCCGGCACCGGCCCGGTCCCCGGCCCCTCACCTCCGTCCTCCTCCTCCAGGGAGTTCATGCAGGGAAAGTAGACCGCCAGCGCCTCGAAGGAGGCGGAGAGGCTGCTCCGGCTCTGCGACCGCTGCATGGTGCGACCGCCGGCCGCCGTCTGCCGGCCCATCTTGGCCGAGCGGCACCCGCCTTTGGCGCGGTACAGGAAGCGCGGCGTCTTGGCGGCGGAGCGGAGCGAAACGGAGCTGGGGCAGCAGCGGTGGGGTGGAGCGGAGCGGAGCGGAGCGGAGCCGAGCGGAGCCCTCCGCTCCGTGCCGCGAGGGGGTGAGTGCGGCAGGGAGCGCTGGGCGGGCTACGCGCCGCGGAGCTCCGCTCTGCCCTGCGCTGCACCGCTGTGCCCGGCTCTGCCCCCGTGTGCCCGCTTGTGCCCCGCTGCCTCCGCCGGCGCCGCTCCTCACGGCGGGGCGGGCCGCCGCAGCCAGCACGGGGCCGCCTATCAGCGGGGTGAGCTGTCAGCCGGCGGCGTAAGTCACCGGGGCGGGCGAGCGGGCGGGGGAACGGCGCCCGTCGTGCGAGCCTCGCCGGCGGGGCGGCCCGCCTGTAAATACCGACGGCGCCGGAGGAAGGACCGGGAAAGGGCACCGACCGAGAGCGGCGGGCCGTCCCGCAGGCACCGCCCGCAAACTCTGTTCCTCCCCGCCCGGTTCCCGCTGGGACGGCGGGTGGCCCCAGCGCCGCAGGAGGCGGAGGGGCCAGCCGGCAGGGACACCGCAAACGGGTAGAGGGCCGTGGGAGGGGTGTGCCCCCAGCTTCACCAGAGCGTGGAGAGCGCCCCACGGCACCGGGGCAGCTGAAGCTGGTGGCCGCTGCCACTACTCTTGATAGGCAGGACACACCCAGATAGCCCACGGGTTGGTGTCTGCTCTCTCTGGCGGTGTTTGTACGGAGAAGGAACGAATCACTGAATCACATAAGGGTTTCTTACCACTGAATCCCACGTCAGTGGGAAGGGACCTCTGGAGGTCGTCGACTCCAGCAGGGTCACCTACCCACATAGAGCGATTCAGCCAGGAGTGAGTCCACGCAGCTCTGAGTACCTCCATGGATGGAGGCTCCACACACTGTCTGGCCAACCTGTGCCAATGCTCGGTCATCCTCACACTGAAAAAGTTTTCCCGATGTTTGGAGAGGGCCTCTTGTTTCAGTGTGTATCTTCTGCTCCTGTCAATAATCCAGCATCTGGTGGGGAATCAGCCTTCAACCCCCAGACAAATCCTCAGCCTCTCCTCTACTTCACACCAAGGTGTTTTCTCTAAAGCACACCTGCCCCCTTAGTGAATGTGGGTCTATCTTTTCTGAATTCATAAGCTTTGCTTGTAGCTACATTATTTTCAATCCCATTTTACTTCCATATTTTTCTTACCATTATATAACATTACCTTTGATTTTGGTTTATCCAGTACGTTATATTAATTGAGTATATAGCATCTGACAACCTTCCCCCCCAAAATGGTAGGAAACTAAACTACTGGCCATCATTAAAGAGAGGCAGCAGCTACTGCATTGGTGCTTTTTGCAGCATCAATAACTTAGCAAGGTACCAAACCTTTCACATGGCTGTTGTGTTCTTGCTGGCTCTTTAAACAGTAATGACAGCAAATATGGTACTGTTTTCAGTTTTCTTTCAAAGATCTTTATATCCTCCAAAATAATGCTTACTGATATTTAGGGCTTGATATAACAAACTTTGCATCCAGAGTGCCATTATGAAGCTAAGTGAAACTCTTCATCAGGAACGTGTGTAAAGGTACACCAACAGAGCACATTTCATCGAGTTGGTATTTGGAAAGGAATCTTTGTGCCTAGAAAATAATGAAAGATTCTGAACAGCCAACACTATTACTCTTCTGCTTTGCTAAGGAATGAAAACTAATCAGAACCTCAGCACTTGGGGACAGAACCCATTATCACTTTGTCTAGAGGGAAACACTGAGTTTTGACAGCTGGTTGTACAACATACAAAATGTTGTCTTTTCCAGATAACTAAAATCTCGTATCCTAATAAACCATCTTTCATCTGACACCATCAGCACTTCTTTTGGAACAACATAAATCCTCTTTTTCTCTGTACTAGCTATAATTGATGTCCAGGGCAACCTTTGTACGTTTTGACTTCTTTTAGACATCTTATTCAGGTCATATTCCAAAATGTCTTTTGAGTTGGTCATCCTACATAAGCTCATTTCCTTGGCCTTGCATGTTCTTCCAACATATCTGTGACTCTGTTAGTTACCAAGAAGCTGCTGAGCTGCTCTGGTTTGAGGTAGACACCCAGTTAGCCTGCATCACCTCTGGGGCTTCCTCTAAAATCACCCTCTGCGTTTGTACCAGCACTACATCCTATCACAGTATATTCAAGTTGCAGAGTGAACTCTTTCTGTTTGCAGTTTACTCTAAAAAGACTTTGCTAAAAGACTATAAACCAAAAAAAGCTCTAAAATAACTTACAATGCTAGTACTACTACTACTACTAAGTCTCTAATAAGCCATTGCTATGTTATTTGCAAACCCTCAAAACAACTGATAAAGATTCGCAGCTTTACAGATTGACCTCTCAAAGGTCATCTTGTCCAGCCCCCCTGCAGTCAGCAGGGACAATTCCAACTAGATCAGGATGCACAGGGCCACATCCAGTCTGATCTTGAATTTCTCCAGGGAAGGGGCCTGATGATGATTCCTGGACATCCTGTTCCATTATTTCACCACTCATTGTAAAGAGCTTCCTCTTGATGTCCAGCCTAAACCTACCTTGCTCCAGATTAAAACCATTGCCCCTCATCCTATCTCTACCAGCCCTTCTAAACAGTCCCTCCCCAGCCTTCCTCTAGGTCCCTTTCAGATGCTGAAATGCAGTTACAAGGTCTCCTCAGAGCCTTGTCTTCTCCAGGCTGGACAGCCCCAATTGTTTCATTTCTCACAGGAGAGGTGCTCCGCCCTCTGATCATTTTTGTGCCCCTCCTCTGGACCTGTTCTAGCAGGTCTATGGCCCTCTTTGTGTTGGGAGTCCCATAGCTGGACACAGCAGCTCAGGGGAAGTCTCACCAGAGCAGTGGCAGAATCACCTCTCTTGAACTGCTGGCCATGCTTCTTTTTATGCAGCCCAGAAGGCAAATTGCAAGTGGTCACTGTTGGCTCATGTCCAGTTTCTCATCCACCAGTATCCCCAAGTCCTTCTCTGCAGAGCTGCTCTCAATCTCAACATCCCTCAGCCTGGACTGATATCTAGGGCTCCCCTGACCCAGGTGCAAAACTCTACACTTTGCCTTATTGAACCTCATGAGATTCTCCTCAGCCCACTTCTGCAGCCCATCCAGGATGCCTCTGGATGGCACCCATCCCATCCTTCAGTCTGATCAACCATACCACTCAGCTTGGTATTACATGAAAGCTTGCTGAGGGTGCTCACAATCCTTCTGTCTGTATCATTGATGAAGATATTGAACAGCACTGATCCCAGTACAGACCCTTGAGGGATACCACTTGTCACACATCTCCATCTGGACATCAAGCTTCAGGCTTTAAACACTAAAGCAGACAACATGATTTCCTTCAACATTTCTATCATGTAAGGTATGGCAGAAAGGTAAATGTCTGTGGATTGATTAAATAGTAATTCATAAGTACTTTTGAGAATTTGGATGAGAAAAGAAGTTAATGTGCACTACATTTCAGCTGAACTACCAACAGCTTTCATGAAAACCAGCTGAATAAAACCAAAAAGGATGCAGGGAAAGGCAAAACAAGAGTTGGACGACTCGGAGATATTTACAACAACACAGGCAAGCTGTCGAATGCCTATTCAAAGAGCAACTGATTTCTAACATCTGCTTTAATCTACTTTCACCCCCATTTATAAACACTCCTTTTGTAAGAACTCCCTTTAGAAGTATCCTTCCTAGAAGAAGCAACACTGCCCAGGAGCAAGCAAGGCTGGGAGGCTGTGCCACAATGCCAAGCCCACCCATCTCTCAGCACTGAATGAGACCTAGCAGCACAGTGACTATAAGTTGATGGGTTTTGTGACTATTGCACAGTAATTAAAAAGACTCATTACTCCCACTAATAAAATTAATCTATGCCAAGAAAATCACTTGAACTATTCCACAATCTGTAGTCAATTCCAACTTAACCCCAAGCAGAGGTTGCAACGCACGACACCTACTCAGCGAGTCTGTGACAGAGCACCAGATCATCATCCCATGCAAGCTTCCTCAACATGCTTCCCTCTCTCTCCTGATTTTATTTCTTTAAAACAAAGGTTTAAATAGAATGAAAACAGAGACAAAAACCGAGAAAAGAAAGCCACAGATTGTCAGGGTTCTGGGATTTGGGGAGGGTCTCCTCAAACAGCTACTAATGATTGCATTGTACAACTAAGCTAATTGATAGCGATCCAGACACATGCCTTGACTGAAGGAAACAAGATTATTGCCCGGACATTGACAACATCTCCCCCCCCACAACATTTTGCTGGTTTTTTTAACTGCTGCTCATTGATTTGTGTCACCAGTTGCCAGTGAATCAAATTCCCATTAACGGCAGTGCATCCAAAGCCCCATCTCGAGGCTAAGTACCAAGACAGAGCATACGACTCCCAGGTATCCTAGTTCCTTAACGATCTGGTAATCTGCTGAAAGGACAGGACGTGGGGAGAATCCGGGTCAAACAGAACAAGGTCGAGCATCTGCTATCAATGCATGCACTGCCCTGAGGCTATTCTGTTTGTAGACTTGGATATACTGTTAAAATATTTTGGTGGCTCATCTACTGAACTAGGAAAGCAATTGGTCACTGGTGGTGTTCCCTGAAAACTACTGAACAATACCATGTCATGTGAGCTTGTGGCACCGGCTCTGCAGTGCAAACCTTCTCCAAAGGCAGTGAGCCAGTGTTTGGATTCTGAATTTAATAAGCACATCTTCCTCTTCATATGTAGATATACTGTGTGTCATTATGAAAAAAAAAGTTAGTGCAGATATTAATGGATTCTACATCTTTTTCCATTTTTAGTCTGTAACTGGGTGCTCATCAGCAAGCATGCTCCAAGTAAACACAAATTATTAGCCCTTAAATGGGAATGCTTCAGAAAAATGATGGTCTGATGATTCTTTCATGAAAACATCTATTTATTTAGTTATTTATTTTCCTCACAAGGAAAAATATACAGAAATAAACTACTTTACTTCCTGCATGCTGAACCTGGAGGTCTTAATTTCCTGGACTTGAAGAAGACAAAATTATTTGTGCAGATAATTTTATTATTATTACTGCCTATAAAATGGATTAATTCCTGAAGCATCCTCCAGCTCTTGGACTCAAGACAAAAGCACACATTGCCATGAAAACAAAGTTCTTCATGCCTCCTGCACGATTTGGAGAGGATTCTCCTGTGCAGACACTAGAGAGCTTCTGCCCATCCCCTACTAAATTTGTGCTTAAGGAATGCATTTTGAGACTGGGACTCAAAAAGAGTTTTTACCCCTTTCTTACCCATTTTTCTTTGCCCACCAACTTCTTTTGTGTGCTACAGATGGAATTAATTTTGATCAAGGTGGAAAGACCATTCAGCTGTCTAGCTTTCTACACGGGTTAATACTCTTTAACATGCACTGCATCTATCAACTGTTAACCACATGTTACAAGTGTAATTCAAACTTGTTAATGGCTTTCCACTTAGGAGAAATGTTTGTGCAATGTGTCACTACAAGAAGGGTAAATGGGCTTCTTGCAACGTGAGGGACAGTCCCTCCCTCTTCCCACTGAGCTGCAATCCAGATTGTATTTTCTTTAACTGAGTTTTGGCTTCCTCTCATGCCATCAGCCTTCACTAAGCAGACAGGCAACACATGTCAAGACAAGAAACACTTTATAAGCATCAAGGCCTTCAGAAAAACAGTTAACTGAATTAAACCCCTCAAAAAAAATCCAAACCCAAAACAGACAAACAAAATCCACAAACAAAACAACAACAACAAAAACCAAACCAGTTTGAAACCCCAGCATTTATCTGACTCTACGAAGATAGAAAAGGGAAAATAAATGCCAGCATAAGTTGAGGAAAATGTTATTCTCCAGACAAGTTATTATTCAAGGAATTCCCAAGAAATTGTTCGGGTTAGGCTTTAGTGGGATTTAATACTACAATTATTAAGCTTTTCTCTCTCTCTCTTTTTTGTGTGTGTGTTTTTAAAGCCAAACCAAGATACTGAAAAGCTCATTGAAAGTACTGCCCAGTCAGTGTAAGTCAGAGTTGCTGGATGCAAACTTGCCACATGCAGTACCAAGCTGTTATTTATTTACTGTGATTTGCTATATGTTAGAACTGTGCTAGCTGTCCCCAGGCCTCTAGAGAGGGGATGTGCCAACTCCCAAGTCAAGCGCTTGGAAGGGGCAGATTCCAGCAAGCTACAAGGTCTTCCACAAGGTAATGGCTGTTTTCTCACCATATCACATTTCCATCATACAACAACTCATTATTCTTGCTTAATTTCTTTAAAATCATGACTAACATGATCAGGAGCTCTGTCCAGGGCTATAGCTCCCAAACCCCAAAGTCACAGAACATAATGACCATTCCTACATTGCTTCTATGCTCAGCAATCTAATGCGAGTTTTCAACCAACAAATTTGGGATTTTCTGACCATTCCCTGCCTACTAAGCTGTAATGGAGAATGCAGCCACACTCTTCCCTCTGATGACATGATAACAGCAAATTTTTCCATTTCCCAATTCTGCTGTACAGTCAACTCCTCCCCAAATATCAAGCTAGGTACACAGTGCAGATTTCTACCAAAATAGCTTTGCTGAGTAGCACAACTCTTCTGGGAGAATTCCCTAGTTGTTAGTGCAAGTGCAGTTATATCAGCAAAACAGGATTCCCCTAGAACTGCTTGTACCACTCATGCTGCTACTTGACTCCAGTATTCCTACACTGGAAAAGTGCTCCCACCATTCCCATTGCCTGAACAGTCTGTGCCAGTGGAACTCTACCTGTAAATAATTTAACCCTTGTAGGGAACATTTCAAAGTCTTGCACATTTGCAGAGGCTTTGAAGAGCTGAGCAATTGCTTTCATTATGTCTCTTTTGGAATTACAGATTGGCAAATTACAACATCAAGAATGTTTTGAAAGGTACACATGGAAAAGTAGTAAGATTTTTTTTTTTTCCCCTGGAAACACAGAATGCTTTCAGATCCACAGAGGTACCAGTTTGGGTTTCTTAAACAGGGCAGTAGGATAGCTTGTCCTTTCCTCTATTATGCCTCTTTAATGAATATGAGGGAAATATGTACAATTAAGTTTTGGGGTTTTTTGTTGGTTTTTTCCCTTAAAAGCTAATATTTGTAACATGTGAAAGCTGTCTGTTCCACAGAATCACAGAATGTTAGGGGCTGGAAGGGACCTCAAATGATCATCCAGTACAACCCCTCTGCCAGAGCAGAATCACCTAGAGCAGATCACACAGGAATGAATCCAGGTGGGTTTTGAATATCTCCAGAGAGGGAGACTGCACAACTTCCCTGGGCAGCCTGTTGCAGTGTTCCATCACTCTCACAGTGAAAAAATTCTTCCTCATGTTCACATGGAACTTCCCACGCCTCAGCTTCCACCCATTGCCCTTTGTCCTATATTGGGCATCACCCAGCAGAGCCTGGCTCCATCCTCTTGGCACTCACCCTGCACACCTTTATAAACATTAATGAGGTCAGCCCTCAGGCTCCTCCTCTCCAAGCGAAAGAGCCCTCAGCTCCCTCAGGCTCTCCTCATGAGGAAGATGTTCCACTCCCTTACTCATTTTTGTGGCTCTGTGTTGGACTCTCTCAAGCAGTTCCCTGCCCTTGAACTAAGGGGCAATTTAACTAAAATATATCTATATATCCAATTTAAATAAAATGTATCTAACTTTCCCCTCCAATGTTTATGATAAAACCACAAAACCAAAATGAAGTAATAATGTTGCTACAAGACAAAGGGACTTGTTAATGGGCTAGAGCGCAGCAACGCAGCGTAGCTAGCTCACAAGTAACTAGGAGGTCAGAATTAAGGCAGCAAACCTTTACACAGCTGAATACTTCTGTTTTGGTTAAAACAATTTCACACCTTCATGACCACGAGGCAATCTGCAAACCACAAGGTGTCTTAGAGCTCAGCAAAATATATTGCTTCATAATGCTTCAGCAGGGAGAGAAAGAAAAGCACAGAAATAAAAATGTACATGCTCTTGTAAAGCAGAAGTATTGTTGAGGAAGAAACTCACAGGAAACGATAGGAAGCTGTAATAATTAATAATAAAGCCAAACCCCACGTGTTTGTTTGGGGGTTTTTGTTTTGTTTTGGGGGTTGGTTTGGTCTTTTTTTGTTGCTGTTGTTATTTTGGTTTATTGATTGTGGTTTGTTGGGGTTTTGTTTTTATTTAAATCATACATGGAGGCTATCTACTTTGTCTTTTTAGATCTTAATCCAGCTTTTTGTCACCTTTTTGTCTCTGAGAGTAGCCTTCTTTATAATTCATCACACCCATCAGCTCTGCAACAAGCTGCAATTATTCACGTGTATTGTCAAATCTTATTTCAGCTGCCTGTGTACTCCACTGAGGGGTTCAGACAGTCCTGGAAGAGGACAATATAATTAGCTTCTCAAACTATAATTTCATGAACCAGGATTTGTTTCCACTTGTAATTCAGTCTTCAGTACAGAAGGGACAAAACCAGTGCAGAACTATTGGCACTTGAACAGCCTCTGGAGCTCACTGTACTGCACAATGAATGCACCCAGTCAATGCACCTGGGTTGATGCAGCACTCTGCTGATGGGACTTAAGAACACAGCCTGTGATCTTTATGCTAGTATTTTTCCAGAAAACAAACAGACAAGCAAAAGACCAAACCAAAGCAAGAAAACAACCCCCCAAAACAAAACAAGTACAAAAAACCCTCCTGAGAGGCAATGTGTTTTGCAAACAACCCATGAACACAACAAATGAAAACAACAGGGTGGAAAGTAAGGTATGTACCTGATACACACTGCTCTCTGCACTCAAGCACTACAGTGTCCAGCGAGTACAATAGTCTGCTGAGGGCATTGCCACTCCAGTGCAGGCCTGGCTTGATATGCTTGCTGTATAAGACCATTACATTATCATCAAGTGGTGAAAGCTTTGGTGAGTCCCAATGTCAGCATTGTGGAGACATTTGTCATTGGAGCCTGTAAAGTGATTTTGACATAACCTGCAGAAGGTTAATGCACATTAAGCAGGGATGATGATGTAAAGTTCTGTGCCTTTTAGGTTGTCTGTTTTTCAGGAGATCACAGACTACTTTTATTGGAAACACCACATGCCACAGTCTTGTGCATTATCATATGCCACAGTCTTGTTCATTATCATATGCCAGTCTTGTGCATTATTTTCAGGCAGAACAACTACAGAGTGGTTCTCTGAGGCTGCTTCTGCTATGCAAAGCCCTGCAGAGACTTCTGCTTTGTAAATCATGCCCTTTCAAACCATGTAGCCCACAGGTAACCAGCTCCACATCTCAGCCAGTATAGCCTCCACTTGCATCCTAATGGTTAGTGATACCTGGTAGCTATCTCTGAATGTCTGAAAGTTCCAGAATGTCAGTGGAAGCCACAGGATTTTAATGAGGTCATGAATCTCACTTATTGTGGGTGCAAATAGATGTGCTGTGAATATTTTAAATCTTAATGAGGATTTTACAAGGGGCTCATGTTTAAAGAACTAATGAAACACCTTAATTTTAATGGTCAGCTCTAAACTCGTGCTACAGTTTTAGAGTCTCCAGCACACTATCAGCTTCAAATTCTAGAACACCTCCAATAAAGTTCTGATCCAAAAGTTAAAAACAGGCCAAAAATCACTTCTGGAAGGCTGTTTTGTAGGGTAGAAGAGTGTCACAGTGAGGATCTGTATAACTGCCAGCCAGACTCAGTGCCAGAGAACAACCCTGCATGTCTTAATACTGTAATACAGCAGAAACCTATTTCTCTCAGTCACAACACTACTACACATTTGCAACTGCCAGGGAGGGATTTGATTGCAGGCACACAACATGAAGTTAGCTCGCTAAACAACTTCTTTGGCTTTAGAGTCACTCTGCTACAAATAACTCACAAAACAGGTTAGCTGTTTGAAAGCCAGTTCACACCATCACTGTGTTAATGA
Source organism: Dryobates pubescens (assembly GCF_014839835.1). Taxonomy (NCBI): domain Eukaryota; kingdom Metazoa; phylum Chordata; class Aves; order Piciformes; family Picidae; genus Dryobates; species Dryobates pubescens. The sequence continues at coordinate 1,690,764 of NC_071625.1, forward strand.
GTTCAAATGGAACTCCAAACACCTTATGTGAAGTTTTAGTTGGTGTGTAGAAGCTGGGACTCTCAGAAACCTTTCACTCACATAGGATTACATGTCAGGCCTCAGTGGATCTCTTTTGAGAAATTCCTGTTTAAGAACTCAGAGTAACAGAGAGGAGCAAAGTCCCATGGACTAGTGTGCAATTACTATTATTACTGGTGTAACTACCAGTATTACAGTACTAGCTCATATTGATTACAGACCAAATGTGCTGATAGACATTTGGTCCCATGCATGACCAATACTGCTGGTGACTGTCAGCTGTGCAAAAGAGGTTCTCAAACCTTTTTGGACCAATATAGTAAAGGCACATCAAGTTTTGAACTCCTCAGAGTGGTACAACTAGAAAACTGGAAGTTTCACTTGAACTTAAGGAGAAACTTCTTTGCTTTGAGGGTGACAGAGCACTGAACAGGTTACCCAGAGAGGTTGTAGAGTCTCATTCTCTGGACACTTTCAAACCCATCTGGATGTGCTCCTGTGCAAGCTGATCTAGGGAAACCTGCTGTAGCAGCAGGGGTTGGACTAGATCATAGAATTGTAGGGGTTGGAAGGGACCTCTGAAGATCATCCAGTCCAACCCCCCTGCCAAAGCAGGATCACCTAGGGCAGGTCACACAGAAACACATCCAGACAGGTCTTGAAAGTTTCCAGAGAAAGAGACTCCACAACCTCCCTGGGCAGCCATCACCCTTACAGTAAAGAGGGTTTTCCTTGTGTTTATATGGGACATGTCCTGTTCTATTTTGTATCCATTACCTCTTGTTCTATCACAGGACACCACTGAAGAGACCAATACCACCTTCTTGATGCTCACCCTTCAGCTCTTTATAAACATGAATAAGATCTCCCCTCAGTCTTGTCTTTTCCAGGCTAAACAGCCCCAGGTCTCTCAGCCTTTCCTCATCAGACAGATGTTCCAGTCCCCTCATCATCCTCATAGCCCACTCAATGATTCTATGAACATAACACTTCTCACTCACCCACCCAGAAGCCCCTGGCCAATTTACAGATAGATCAGTTAGGCAGGTTGCCTCCCACCGCCCAGACCAGATGAAGCTGCCTGGCTATGCTGCGATTGCTCCTTTGTGGTACGCATTCCTGTGTCTGTCCATATGCACACGTGTATTTATATTCATACATAAAAAAAGGCCTTTTGGGGGGTGTTTGCTCATGCACAGTTGTGTCTATATCATATTGCAATGCTTTTATACTGCAGAAAGTGTGGGAGTTGATGACAGACTGAAAAAAGCAGTCAAGATGACAGCCCCCGTGCTTGCTATACCTCACAGATGACGTGTTTCCTCTGAAATATTCTGATATGTGAATGATATCTCAAAAATAACCCCCAAATAATCAATATAACTAAGAGTTCATTAAAAATCTGTGATGGTTCTGTCTTTCTCTCTAAATTTAAGCTGAATAGTACATAAGCTGTTTCACAGAGAGGCTGAGAAACTCTCCCTCCTGCTTCTTTTTGGAGAGATCTGTCAGAAATTCTGGGTTCTCAGAACCATGAAAGTCAAGCCAATAATTCTTTGCTAAGTTCTGCCTCCCCTCCTCCCCCTCTTTGTTTCAGAAACAAAATAAAATAGCTACAGATTTTGTTAATTAAAATTCCTCTTTTTTCTTCCCTCCCCCCCCTGTATGAATACTGGCTATTGTTACTTTCTAAAATAATCTTTTGTGGATTTAACAAATGTCAGACTTTCATCAGGATTCTGCACTGGCATTCTTGTTTAGAGAGCTCTGCAAAATTCAATTAGAATAGAAGCAACCCACTAATGCAAATGAGTTATTTGAATACATCTAATTGTTATTTTTTTTTACATCTGTGTATTATGTAGTGTGTCAGAGACAGTCAGCTCTTGGGCTGTCAGTTAATGGTTTAATATAGTTTAGTTAATAAACTTCTTCTCGTTTTCTCTATATGCTGCTCTCATTCAGACCCACTGTGGTTTTGAATCTTAAGATCTTTGGTGTTTAGTTTGGGGAATATCTTTATGTTCAGGGTCATATAATGTATAGATGAGCTCAGGGCTGTATGCATGAAAAAAAAAAGAGGAAAAAATGTTCTGTAAACACCACTGTGACAAATCACAGCATCACAGAGTTGTCAGGGTTGGAAGGGACCTCAAGGCTCAGCCAGTTCCAACCACCCTGCCATGGGCAGGGACACCTCACACTACAGCAGGTTGCTCAGAGCTACATCCAGCCTGGCTGCAAATACCTCCAGGGATGAGGCTTCCACCACCTCCCTGGGCAACCTGTGCCAGGCTCTCACCACCCTCATGGGGAAGAACTTCTTCCTTTAATATCCAATCTGAATCTCCCCTCTTCTAGTTTCGCTCCATTTCCCCAAGTCCTATCACTCCCTGACACCCTAGAAAGCCCCTCACCAATGATCATCTAAGAGTAATTCCTGTAAATATTTAAAGAATGTTTAAAATCATAATTTAAGCCTTATTTTACTCTGTGCCATGTGGTCCACAGCAGAAATGTACTGACTGCACAGTTAAACTGTTGGTGCCAATGTCTGCTAGAGACATGGGCCTCCTCCTGGCTTTGCCTACACCTGTGCAAATATGGAGTTGCTCCATGAACCTCTCTAGATTAAAAACAAATTGAGTTTTCATAGAAGTATGTCAGGTAAGCATGGAAATCAGGTGAGTTAGGCGCCTGTTTGCTTTGAAGTCTTTAAAAATTAAGCTAAGATCATGGTTAGAATGTTGCTCTTAGAGGAAAGATAAGTATTATTAAACAGCTTTACAGAGAAATAGCAGTTTGACTGGGATAATGAAAGCCAGCTTTGCTATGAGCTACTCAGACTTTTGCAAGAACCCACCTCAAACTTCCAAAGAAGACTTCAGAGTGAGGAAACAGACACGTGACATTTTGTGGCAGTTAAACACACACTCCTCTGGCCTGTTGGCTGGCTTATTCTGATGGATCTCATTAATTGTTTGCCCACAATTTAGCCACTAAACCTCTCCTTATTCCTGCCACAAAGTTTTAGGTGTCTTCAAAGACTTTCCTAGTTAGGAAACTGAAAAATGTTTCCCATTTTTCTCCATGCTTTATGAAGGCTTATGCATCCTGTGTCGTGGCTACCTCAAGAACTACCTCTCTGCTAGTGAGCATCAGCTGTACCTCAGCTATCAAACAGAAGAGATGTAAATGGTAACTCAGGTTATGTATTGCTAACAGAGCTTTACAGTTCAACAGCAAGGAACATGCCTGCTCCTCCTTATGACTGAGATACTTTCAGCAGATCACAGAATCACAGCACATTGGAGGCTGGAAGGGACCTCCAGAGATCATTGGTTCTAACGAACCTGCTAAAGCAGGATCACCCAGGGTAGTCTGCACAGAAATGCATCCAGACAAGGCTTGAAAGTCTCCAGAGGAGACTCCACAACCCCCCTGGGCAGCCTGTTCTAGGGCTCTGTCACCCTCACGGTAAAGAAGTTTCTCCTCACATTAAGGTGAAACCTTCTATGGTCAAGTTTGTATCCATGGTTCCTTGTCTGATTACTGTGCACCACCACAAAGAGCTTGGCCCCCTCCACTTGACACCCAGCCCTCAGATACTTATAGACATTGATCAGATCCCCTCTCAGCCTTCTCCTCTCCAGACTAAACAGCCCCAGTCTCTCTTCACAGGGGAGATGCTCAAGTCCCCTAATCATCCTCATGGCTCTCCACTGGATTCTCTCTAGCAGTTCTCTCTTGAACTGGGGAGCCCAAAACTGGACACAGTGTTCCAGGTGTGGTCTCACACTTTTCTTGATGCACCCCAGATACTCTCAAGACATTTATTATTCAACATGGCATTCAATACTTCTGCAAAATCAAAAGATAATGTACGTGCTCAGAACCTCTAGATGGTGAATTTGAGAATGGAATGAAGTCACATTCCTGTTCCTTTTATGGTTCTCAAATGTCTGTCTGTACTGGCAATTTATTCTCAGAACAAATAGAAGTAATGCTGTAATTATCCTGCTATGCTAACAGTTCTGTTATTGTATAGAAAATGTTTGAAAAGCAACACATGGCCTGCACTGGCATAAGCCCTTGTATTGTGAAATGGCCTCATTTTGCTTATGCCTGCTTCTTTGTCAGTATAGCTTTCCAGCAGTACATCTAGATTCTATTTCTACTACTGCAAGTTATCGCTTTTCACACAGCATCACAGAACTATCGGGGCTGGAATAGACCTCTGAGACCGTCAAGCCCAGCCTATGACCTAACACCACCATGCTGACCAGACCATGGCACTAAGTGCCACATCCAATCTTGCCTTAAACACCTCCACCACCTCCCTGGGCAGGTCCACTCTAGTGTCTAATTCCCCTTGCCCTGAGGAAGTGCTTCTTAATGTCCAGCCTCGCACAGCTTCAGACCATGCCCTCTGCTCTTACTTACTGCTTTCCTCTGAACCTACTCCAGCATCTCAAGATGCTTCCTGCAGTGAGGGGCCCAGAGCTGCACACAGTACTCAAGGTGAGGCTTCACCAGTGCCCAGTACAGGGCAGAATTCCATCCCTGCTCCTGATCCAGGCCAGGATGCCCTCAGCCTTCCCTGCCCCCTGAGCACACTGCTGGCTCCTGTCCAGCTGCTGTCACCCAGCACTGCCAGGTCCATCCCTGCCAGGCTGCTCTCCAGACACTCATCCCCCAGGCTGTAGCCTGCATGGGGTTATTGTGGCCATGGGGTTATTGTGTAGGAGCCTGCACTTGGCCTTGTTAAACCTCATCCCACTGGCCTCAGCCCATTCACCCAGCCCAGCCAGGTCAGGTCCCTCTGAAGTGTCTCCCTACCTCTCAGCAGACTGACTCTCCCCCCTAGCTTGGTGTCATCCTCCAATTTACTAATGGTATACTGGATCCCCTCATCCAAGTCATCAATAGAGATGCTGAATAAATAAAGATCAATAAAGATGCTGGGCCCAGTTATTGATCCCTGGGGGACACCACTGGTCACTGGACACCAACGGGTTGCCACATCACTCACAACCACTCCTCCTGAGTAAACACAGCATTGTCTGCTTTCACAAAGACAAGCAAACACAGTGGCTGTTCTCTGAATTATTAGAATCATAACATGCAATTACATGCCACATAACTTGTTAATTTTGAGCAGCTATTATGACCAGATTAACTAAAAGAAAATACTGCTCAGAAAGGTAACAAAGCATCAGTTGTCAGCGGCTAGAATAAAACTGAAATGTTAAATGTGTTTGTATTATAAGAGAAAACAGGGTGGGAAAATGGATGAGAAAGAAGTTTACTGGCATACTGTTAATGCCCATCAGATGATACCAAGGAAGACTCAACAGACATTCAGGAAGTGGGATGAGAGTGGGAAGAGTCAAGGAGCCAACAACATAACAGAGCTGCAGGCTGGGCAGAATCATTCCAGGCATTTAGTATGCTCTATACAACAAACATGCACAGGGCTAATTTTCTAATGATACTTATTTCCACTGAGCCCTCCCCTGCCTGCTGCCTGAAGTTCATTTCTCCATCACTGAACTGTATCCCTTGCAAAATTTCTTTTCTGAATGCTCATCTTATTTCCCTTGTTGAATTATAATAATCTAAAGACTTCTTTCCATGGAGTGTAGTGCTGTATATGTAACCAGAGAGACAGAACAACCCTTTGCTTGTCTCATAATGAACATTCTTCACTTCCTTTCTCTTCCTTCACATGGGGAGGAAACACTTTGTTCACATGGCCCATGTGAACAACGATGTAACCCAAGCCTGAGGGCCTGCAATTGTAAAAGAGAGACCATTTACCTGGTCTGTAAGTGTGCAAGACTCTTTTTTGCAAAGAAGCAAAGGCATTTACTCATAAATGATGTGCAGGCATAAGGAACTCTGAGTTGCTCATGTGTTTTGCCATCTCAGAAGGATCGTTCCAGTCACTGCACACAGTCCTACAAAGTTCTCCTACAGAAAAGCTTTTCTCTCTTGCTATATTCTTTGCCAGCTGCTGTTCTTCCTCTAATTCCCTTTTTCCTGATTCCCACATTCTAACTTGTGGCCAGACACATGCTGTCACTTAGTCCTCTCCTGTGTGTGCCTACTTCTGCTTCTTTCACCAATATAATTGTTGAATTTCTCCATACTCCACTTCCCTCACCTCTTGACTCTCGCATTTAAGTCTGCCGTGCTGCCTCCTGCTGTTCTTCATCCCCACCAATCATTTTTACTTCCAGGCTGTGATTCATCTTTGATGAAACTCTTCTCAACACGCTGCTAGCAGCTGCAGACACTGACCCCTTCAGCCTGGATCTGTGCATTTTTGAGGCTAACGCCTGCTACTGAGCCAGTTGCTGCTATCAGAACCAGAGACAGACCCTGGTGGTTTTTATTTCTCTGTGCAGATGTAACCTTAAGTGATCATAAGACTGAGAGCTTTAGAGGTCTCCCCAGAAGCAGACCTTCTGAATCCTTTCTATAAATACTGTGTATCTTCAAATGCCAGATGAGTATAGGATGGCACCAAGGTAAAAAGCAAGTGACAGAAAGCTTATTTCTCAATCCAGGAAAGCTGAGAACATGCAGCACAGACAAAACTGGCATGTGTTCAGCTTCATCTCCCCACTGAGAGAAGACAAGCATGGTGGCAAAAGCCAAGATCCAGCGTGGACCATCTGAGAAAATTAATTTCAAAAGTGCAAAGAATCCTTTTCCCAGTGGGGTTCTGTTCAACAATTCCTATAATCTGCCAGCACACTGCATGAAAGCACTTGCCTAAATGGAAGGGCAAAAGGCATGCAAGTTAATGACTTCTACCGTGCACTGAGCACTTACAGACCTCTCTGTAAGGGAGCTGCTGAACTGACTGATCTGTTCCTTTTCATGCAACCTGACCTCTGATGGGTACCCGTTGCTGGCACCTGGCTTCTCTCAGCACCTTAATGGAATATGAGAAATCTCTTGGCTTGTGTGCTGGTTGAGGAGTGCTGCTTTTAAAGCTGACTCCTATGGCAGAATGGTCTTCAGCCACTGGGTAGCTATTGATACAGCCTGGTGAACAGTGCTCTTCAGACTTGTGTATATCACTTCTTTGACTGGAAGTGATTGTCTGTGTTTCCTGGCATTTCTATCCCTTTTCTAAGTCATGACTTTGGCTGTTGATAACAGGGTGAGGTTAACCCACAAAGTGTGGTAACAGCAACAGTGAGACAGCTGAAGGGTTTCTCTTGTTCTCATCCTTCAGTGATCCTAGCAAAGCAAGAGAGCTGAAGCAGAAAACAGGATTGCTTTTGTGTGAAAGAGAGGGAAGACACAGGAATCCACTTCTGTGAGGGCTGGTCTTCCTCAAATGTACCACTAAGTTCAGTGAAACTACTCCTGTTCCTGGTAGCAAACACACCCAGCTCATTTCCAACATTCTGAATAATCCCAGAGTCACAGAATGTTAGGGGCTGGGAGGGACCTCGAACGATCATCCAGCCCAACCCCCCTGCCAGAGCAGGATCACCTATACCAAATCACACAGGAAGGCATCCAGGCAGGTTTTGAATGTTTCCAGAGAGGAAGACTCCACAACCCCGCTGGGCAGCCTGTTCTGTCAGCCTCACCATGAAAATTCTTTTCCCTCATGTTCACATAGAACTTCCTATGCCTCAAGTGCCACCCATTGCCCCTTGTCCTGTCACTGTCACTCAAAAACAAAATCAGAAAGTCTTTCCAACAGGTAAATAATAAAAAGTCTGCCTAAACCTTTTTTTCCCTCCCTCTAAGTTACACATAATCATAGAGAACAATGTCATTTGCATCCTCTGGGTGAGAACTCAGTTTTCAGCCAAGTAATGCAGCTCATGGTATATGGAGATCACAAGCTGAAACCACCTTTCAGTTACCTGCAAACTCCACCAAGGAACCAACTGAAATGCCTGCTCTGCAGACATGCCCAAGAGCAGCAGGGAGCTTGGTATTGCTTGTGAAACAAGGAGGACATATCTAAGTGAGAAAGAGTGACGTGACAAGGAAGTACAGCTGGTAGCAGGGCAAAGAGGCTCTGTGGCCTGTTCAGGAAAGAGTACATTTTGGTGAAGTACAGGGAATGCTTCTGACCAGACCTTCAGATTCAAGAGTGGATCCTAGTTTAGCTTTGACTGCTTTCAGGGTGCTCTGATTTTCACAAGGTAGTTATTCCAATCTGTATGATGTCAAAAATATTACCTAGTCTTGCATACTCTTGAAATGAGGGAAAACATTAAAAGAAAGATTAAAAAGCTGAGGTCAAAATGATTAAAGGCTGACACTTCATCAGGTCAGAACATTTAGATGAATTCTTATTGGGAAAAAAAAGAGAAAGAAAAAAGTACTTGTTGCTGATCAAATCCAGAAATCAATGAGTAAATTAGTCCAGTGATTAAAATACATCTTTAAAGTTACTTTTCTGATGTTCATATATCATAGCATTTGTTTTTAATGCTGTATTAAAGCAAAAGCAGAACATCACCTTGCCAGAATGTGTACTTTACAGGTTTTAGAGCATCTGCTATAGAGAGTTTCTCTAAAGATCAGGTTCATTTTGTAAGGTGCTACCATCTTTCCACTCATTATATTAGGTAAAGATTGCAGTGCCTTCATACTGCAGGTCTCACATGAAATATTGCATTAATTTTACACTTTCAAAAATACTCAAGATATCCACCTGATTAAAAATTCAGTAATCTTGGTAACTAATAATTAATTTAGTTAATCACAAGGAAGTGATTTCTCCTTCACAGCACAAATTTGTTCCTGACAGGTCACACTGAGGCAAACAGGAACGAGAGGAGTACTTATTACTGGGAATATTTTCAATTAAGTCTCAATGTGATTCCACAGACAGCTAGAAATAATGATGCTTGTTTTGCTGGCACCAAGTTCTACCTAGACAATGGCAAAACTTAAACACCAGAGCACTACAGTTACAAAAGTGAATGAAATCATAGAATCATAGAATCAATAATACATAGAATAAACATAGAATAAACCAGGTTGGAAGAGACCTTCAAGATCATCGCGTCTAACCCATCAACCAATCCAACACCACCTAAACAACTAACCCATGGCACCAAGATAAGGTTGGAAGAGACCTCAGAGATCATCAAGTCCAACCTGCCAGCCAAGACCTCATGACTACTAAACCATGGCACCAACTGCCATGTCCAATCCCCTCTTGAACACCCCCAGCTCTCTTAAATCTTCTGTCAGGGAGGTGGAGAGAGAAACTCCCAAGAGCATCACACTCTGGCTGGACCTCAGTAAGGGCACAGTCATGGTGAGAGGACGGGAGGACAACTTTGCTCTGTTCCCCACACTCCTGGACTTCTGCTCAGGGGTTTCTCAGGGTGGGAGAGAAAAGAAAAATACTGCAATCTAGTACACATGCTGCCTAGGAAGAGACTCACAGAATCACCAAGGTTGGAAGAGACCTCAAAGATCATCAAGTCCAATCTGAATGTAACTTCTGGAGAAGAGTTTTAATCCATGTTAAGATAGCAAACATAGTTTAGCATTTCATATCGTAGTGAAAAGGCCAGGACACTGAAAACAATAATTCCATGTCATGCACACATGGACTTGCAAGCACAGGAAAGACTCACATGCCAAGCAGTATTAGAGAAAATCCTATCACACTGCTCAAGCAGTGATCAAAATGCACTAACAAAAATCTTTACTGATGTTTAAGAACTATCTTGGAGGAATTCTTCACTTGTAAACTACTGAAATGTAATAAAACTCTAGCAAAAACACCCAGTTCAGCACTGCACTCCTTAAACTGGATTTTCACTGAATTTAGAAGCACTTGCAATGTCTTCAAAACCCTCACCATCCACTGCCAAGGCTTTTGCTAATTGCTAAATAGAAGAATGTGTTTTACATAAGCTGAAAAAAAAAAGTAAAAGGAATAAAAGTAACCTAGAGCTGTCCAAGAGCACAGTTAGAAAATCACAATATGGGCCCAGAAGGACAGAAAAATGTCACACATTCTTACTGCTGTGCTGCTAAAGAAAGGAATAAAGACTTAATAAGTTTGAGACTTAGATGCTGGCTCTCCATTGACTTCTGCTGGCCTTGGGTGACTTTTGTCTTCTATTCATCTCAGCCTCCCTCCTGCTTGTCTCACTTCTCCATACCCACTGCAAAGGTCAAATATGAATGAAAAAAATGTTTACAACTGGGTATGAGTGCCTGAAATGCACAGGAATTTGGCATCTCATTCCAGGGAAGTTAACCTGGAAAAACCTGCTTATGGCCCCAGTGCTGTCTAATTCCCCCAAATCAGCTCTTTCTTGTCCTAACTTTCCCTCTAATTGCAGTTCTGTGCATGCTGAGAAGCTGCTGGCTCTTGCCAGCATGGATATGGCAGGGACCTATCCTACACATCAGCATTCAGAAAATGCAGGCCCTGCACATTTCTGCCCCAGGAACAAATCCAGTAAGCTTTACAAACTGCAGCTGCAGGACTCCTCAAGAAATGTAGTTTTGGCCACTGCTCCTCTTTGTCACATCTCTAGAGGAGGAGAAACTGAAATCTGGTTCTCATATTGCAACCAAAAGGATGTGTCTGTAATGAAGGGTGGTCTGGGTCCAAAGCCTCTCACCTGCTGCAGAAGACTGAAACATTTCCTACCTTCTTGGAGAGTACTTGGCACACACTGTGCCACACCCCTGATGTGCACTGTTTTGCAAATTGAAGTTTTTGCTAGCACCAAAAATAAAAGAAATGGGAAAAAAAAAAAAAAAAGAAAGAAAGAGGAAGACCAAATAGGCCAAAAAAAGCATTGGGAAGAGAGCCAGTGGTCAAGGTAATTTATTTACAACCAGAGGGTTCAGTTTCCTGAGCCAATGGGTGCTTGTGTGCCTTCTGTGAATCATCACTGGTACACTTGTCTCATCTCAAATTGCTCCATGGTTAGTATAATTTCTCCTCTAAGCATTATCTCTTAGAGGCACATTAAAGTTTTGAGTGATAGCATCATCATACTTATTCCACAGAAGACAAAGCTAATCTAAATGGTCTGGAGATGCCTAGGAGACATATCCCAGTTCATTATCAGGGACATCAGCATAGACAGTCACAGAACCACATGCAGAATTTTTAGGGTTGGAAGGAATCTCAACAATCATCCAGTTCCAGCTCCCTGGCCATGGGCAGGGACCTTTTCCACTAGATCAGGTTGCTCAGAGCCACCTCCTGCCTGGCTGCAAAACCCTCCAGGGACAAGGCTTCCACCACCTCCCTGGGCAACCTGTGCCAGGCTCTCACCACCCTCATGGGGAAGAACTTCTTCCTAATGTCTAATTTAAATCCTCCCTCCTCTAGCTTGGATCCATTCCCCCCAGTCCTATCACTCCCTGACATCCTAAAAAGTCCCTCCCCAGCTTTCTTGTAGTTCCCTTAAGATACTGGAAGGCTGCTCTAAGGTCTCCTCAGAGCCTTCTCCTCTGCAGCCTGAATAGCCCAAACTCTCTCAGTCTGTCTCCATAGGAGAGGAGCTCCAGTCCTCTGCTCATCCTCATGGCCCTTCTCTGGACACCTTCCAGCACCTCCAGATCTTTCTTATAATAGAGGCTCCAAGAACTGGACACAGTGCTTCAGGTGGGGTCTCACCAGAGTGAAGCAGAGGGGGAAAATCACCTCCCTCGACCTGCTGGCTACACTTCCCTTGATGAAGCTATGCTTCACTCTTGTCATGTGTCAATGCTATTGAAGTTAACCTTTTCAACTCCTTGAACTATTGTTTTACTCTCATGCAGTACCCTTGATGGGCTTGGTCAGCAGAGTTACCAAATCAGCTTTTTTCTAGGCAATTAAGACTGTATATAAAATCATAGAATCATTTAGGTTAAAAAAAAGACCTTGAAGATCATCAAATCCCCTGCCAAGCACCACAGCTACACATCATACATACATTGTTACCTGCAAAAACCCAAACAACTGTTCCTGCCTGAATACAACAACAAAACTACAGACCAAAACAAAAATACTTGGTTGAATGTATTTTGAGCCTCCATTTCTTAATGCTATGCCAAGTAACAAGAAGCAACATACAATTAATTTGAGAAGACAGTAAGAATGGACCTTTAAAGGCATTAATTGTAAACTTAATTCACAGTCCTAAAAGTAGTTATTATGACCTACTTTCAAAAAACAAACTTTCCAGCACAGACTTAGTTATAAAATATGTATGCAAGCACCCCACTGAAATCCAGTGATGCTTGACAAAACACTTGCAAAACGTTTCTGATAGAATGACAGACACTTCTTGACTGACTCCCATATGTGCACACAGTTTATAAAGGCTTAGTTGCTATAAATATAATCACAGCTCTGTATAGAAGCAGTATTGTCATCTCATGATAGCAGCATGCTTTTCCAAGCCCAGGTATGTAAGGAGATACTTAGCTTATCAATTGGATGCCATAAGGTCATCAGAAAATACCTAAAAATCCCTTCTAACTTGAGCAGTTTCTGTGTTGTACCAGCACCCTGGCACCTGAGTATCCCCTGCTTCTCAGTTCCAGAAGACTGTACTTACAGGATGTCTACAGCACATTGGTGTTTTGATCCCACCCTTGTACCAATGTTTGTATCAATGCAGGATTCCTTCTGCAGGCTCTTGCCATCTGAAAACAGGAATCTGCTGAGATAAACCAGGGACATTTTACAAGTCATTAAATAGATTAACTACAAGTTTTAAATGTCTGGAGTTTGTGTAGGATGCATGTCCAATACTTTCTTCCTTATGTGCCAAGGGATGATAAAGACATGCAAGACACTCTGTGATGTGTCCTCACCCAACAGGCCATCACTTGGTATCACTGGGGACACACCACCATACACAACCTTCATCCAGGGGCTGCCCTGTAGCCACAAGCTTGCTCACCACATGGCTACCTATGTGAACAATGCACGTGCCTGTCCTGTTGGGTGCAGCCATGTGTGGCCACAAGCCCCCTGAAGATCACTGCCAAACAGGGCAGCAGAAGCTGGTGTGCAGCAGCAGGTGCACAAAACCACCCGACCAACACACAGTGGGGGCCTCTTCAGAAGGCAGCAGCAGAAGATGGCCTGGCTGATCTTGTTGTTGGGGCCACACACAGGCCAGCCCTGAGCACATGGAGCAGTCAGGAGGGAAGGGCTGCTGGCCAGAGCACCTCTAACAGCACTGAAATATTCAAGAGTTTTTCAGAACACCTATTCACAGCTATTTGGCCAAAAGACTTTGAGTCTCTTCGAAAGAGTTAGGTTTCACATTGGCTCCTGACTTGAGCATCCAATCAGTTGTTGGGCAACTGATTGGATATAACAGAGACAGATGAGAAGTCCCAAACAACTAAGACAGAGTGGTATTTAAATCAAATCTAGGCAAGCCACACAATACAGATTCTGTCTAGTGCTGAGACATACCTGAACAGCATACAAAGAGCTGACATCCTTCATTTAACATCTCTTATAGTCAGAGAGCGCAGATTAGATCAGAACTAGTAATGTAATGCATTGGATCTGACTTACTATCCAAATACATCAGTACCATTACATGTAAGTGTCATGGTTTAAGTAGTTTCAAACTGTAACAGTGAGAGTACCATCCCAGGAGTAAAATTTAGATTTCCAGGTGAGCAAGTGACTAAGTTTCTTTCTTGACAAACCAGACGCTTCCCAGACCTGTATAAAGATGACTGAATCTTTTGCCTTGCATTTATTTGAAGTCCAAGAGAACAGAAATATATGAGACTGTCATTTGCAAAAGCCATGGGTTAGTTGGCAGAACATTAGATTGCTACAAAGACTTGCCTACTGACAGAGTCTTCAGTGTCTGCATGGTATTCAGAGTGTTCACTGAGTACATTTTTTTCCCACCTCTTCATTCTCTCTTGTCTCATATCACATTCAGCAAGACGCACACTCAAGCTCCCTGCTCTCTTTACATGCTTCTCCTTCTGTACTGTTAACCCTCTTACTAACCCTTTCTTTCCACTCTTTTTTAACTTCTACTCTTTCCAGGTAATTTAGAATCATAGAATGGTCCAGGCCAGAAGGGACCTCCAAAGCTCACCCAGCTCAACCCCCTGCAGTCAACAGGGACATCCCCAACTAGATCAAGTTGCCCAGGGCTTTGTCGAGCCTCACCTTGAATATCTCCAGGGAAGAGGCCTCAACCACCTCCCTGGGCAACCTTTTCCAGTGTTCCACCACCCTCATAGTGAAGAACTTCTTCCTGACATCCAATCTAAATCTGCCCTTCTCCAGTTTGAAGCCATTGCCCCTGGTTCTGTCACAGCAGGCCCTTTCCTGCAAAAGTTTACTCACAAAATTCACCAAACCATCACTTTCCTCCATTGACTTGTACATCAAAACACTGATCACTTTGGTGTCATAACACAGACTGTCACCTCTTCAGAGTACTGATCAATCTCCTAGCAGGGTTTGAATAGTAATCATCCCAATGGAGACCTTCAGATGAGACCACACCCAGCTGGACACTATAAAATTAGGTTGAAACACATAAAATTATGTTGAACCATATGACAGCATTACATCAGTTTTGCTGTTTTGCTGAACATGAAATACATCTTATGTATATACCCTGCAGAACTGGATAAACTGCTGGAGCACATTAGTATATATATATATGTCATTTAAATACAAGTAATCTTTTCCCATGTGAAAAACATTGGTCCTGTACAGCTTAATTATCTGACAGTGAGAGCTTTTCAGAGTGCATTATATGGATTTTCCCTGAAATAGGAGGAATTAAACAAACAAAAAAAGCATTAGATTTTAAGTTATTTAGGTATCAAAGCAGAAAAAAACCTCTCAATCTTTTCCTGGGTCAAATATTTCAGTTTCAAAATTGAATATAAACAAACAGGAGTGAAGAAAATTTATACTGATGGTGAATATGGAGGCAGGCTGGAAAGAAATGAATTAATAGTCAGTAAGGCAATTGTACTAAAGGAATAAAATATAAAATACCATTTTGTTCAGAAGAATAGTTTCATTTCACAATAAGTTTTAAATATCAAAAGACCAAACCTAATGAAACAAGCAAGCACAAAACCAAAGGATGTTTGCAACATTTCAGCAGCCGTTCACAAACTTGCAGCAAGGATTTCCCCCACACAGACATATAGCAGCTCATGTTGGCCCCTGAGAAGCAAGAAATTAGTGCATTAAGTAGGTTCCAGCAAGTAGAAGAATAAAAGCCTGAGTCCAATCTGAAAAGGATCTTTGCTAAACAGAAAGAAAGAAAGGGAAAAAAAGGGTAGTTTAGTCTAGAAGGAAACAAAAAATCAATAAATATCCGTTTGGCCATTTTCTTCATCCCATAAAATCTGGTTGATTAGGCAACTTCAACAGGATATCCAGATGGTTAAATTGCAACACATGGACACTTTGTGTGATTGGAATGATCACTTGAGAGGGAAAACCAAATCCAGTTCCTACCAGTTTGGCTGAGCTGGGATGTGCTGCGGCTCTTCCGCGAGAGCCCCACGATGGCGACCATCTTCGCGCCGATGCTGGAGCGCCTCTTTTTGCTGCCACCACCAACGGTGCCCACGGCCGTGTCCGACTGGCTGCCATCGTTCTTCTCCAGCGTGTACATGTCCCCGCCGATGCTGGTGCTCTTAGTCATGTTCTTTCCTGAGGTGCCCATCTGTCTGCTTTGCATTTTGGATGTAAAGACACTGTCAGCCAGTGGATGGATAAAGAGTGCAGACAAGGAAAAGTAAAAAGGGGAAGACAGAAAAGGATAGGTTTCAGATGGAAGATTTTGGGAGACTAGAGGGTACAAAGCAGCTAATTCACACAGGTAGGGTTTGGGGGTTTGGGAGGTGAAAGGGAGCAATTTTGACTCTAGGTTCCTCGGCACTATGGGAATGTCTATGTTAGATGCTAACATTGCATGCTGTATTTTCTTTCAGACAGCTTTAGGGGTTGTTTGACAGAAAGGAGATGCCACAGAAACTAGTTCTTAGTCTCTGTCTTCTCAATATTCTAAAAATTCAGTTCTGACTTGACACAGGAGTTTAAAACCAGAGCTACTCAGTTTCTAAAACTGTTTTGATTTCTGGAGCAAACCCCCCTCTGGTATAAGTCATTACTCCGTCTCTGTTATTTCACATAGGAGCTTATTCACACAGCACAGGCTGATAAAGGAAGTAACATTTTCACTGCTTGCAGAAGAGCCTATTGCATTGATCCATCTTTCAAGAATGATATGCAGAAAATCAGCGTGTTCCTGTCACAGGTACTAATAGGGAATAATAATTATGGCATTGCTTTACAAGTGATATTAGAATTTGGGAAAGGTCTCATGTTGCAGCAGTAGAAACAGAAGCATTCTATTTCCTCATGAAGCTTCCACTGAGAAGAATGTTCCCATATCCTGAGGGCAATGTACCTTTGAGGTGCTTCATGTGTCATTTCCCAAGATGTATAATTCTATTTAAGTGCAGTGGATTACAATAATTACCCTCATTAAAGAAATCTATGTGCATAAAAAGGTTGGCAATGCAAACAAAGTTGCTGCAAATTCATTAGGCTGATAACTATGAAAGCATTATGCATAACAAAAATTGGCTCTTTGGCTGCCTTCTAAAGGCTTCTGTATCACAAAATGAAGCTTTGCTGTGTACACCTGCCAGCAATGAGGTAGGATTCATTTAACCACTTTCTTCTGACCATCTGAGAAAAGCAGGAAAGATAATTCAAGTAAGGAAAAGGGGATTTAGATTCAGATTTGTGTGGATGTACCACGTTGCTACCAATGGCTACTATTGACACTTAATTCACAAAGCTAGTTTTTTTCCAACAGAGTTCTGAAAACATTTGCTTTAATTAAAGATTTGCTGACTTATATTCCCTCCCCCCCCCCCCCCTTTAAAAGTAGTAGAGAAGACATCTTTGTTGTGTTCCCAACTATCAGAGAGCTCCTGGAGACAGCCGTCACAGCTTTGTCTTTTCCCAGTTCTTCTCTCACCAAAAAAAGTATATCTTTGAGAAATAAGTACCAAGAGAGTTCTGAGTGGCTTACAGTACCTCACAGTAAATCTGTTATGGTCATGAGCAAAGTCCTTTATCAGCACACTGAGCTCTTTTTGGCCACTTGTACCCCAACAAACTAACTATTCTTGGCAGATGCCTGATGTCCTCACAAGTAAAGCTATCTTTCTACCCGTGCTGTCTTCCAGTGGTGCCAGAAATGGATTATTCCCAGAAATATAGGGTGCTGTGTGTCAGATTTAGCTCCTTTCTGAGGCAACAGAAATCAAAGATGGAGAGAGCAGATTAGAGTAAATCCCACCACCTTTTTTCTTAACAGGAAACAGAAATTGCTTACGCATGAAGTTTTCTTTACATGTACCTATACACAAACCTAATCATACACACATCCATTCAGTTAAACATGTGCAACAGTATTCTAAAACTAACATTAGATAAAAGTAGTTTAGGAGATTATATGAGTCAAGGAAAGATATTCAACTTAAAAACTTAAGATATTCATCTTAAAACCAACTTCTGCAAAGACAGTATGCAGCCAGATGGGGGAAATAACCCCCAAATTCAAGAATTAACTATGCTAATCCCACTCACACGTTCATAATGGTATCATAATCACCCTTATTAGAAACAAACCAAGAACAAATCATCACACAACCACAGCTGTATGACAGCCCACAGCCTACAGTAACAGTAGAGTCATAGGGACAGTGAGGCCACTGACTTTGGCTTTGGGGATCAGCTAGTCAACAAGAGCAGGATGATGGGCAAAGATCAAGGAGGAACTTTCCTTCCTGCATTACTTCTACGTTCAGGAAGCTATCAGAGGACCCCAAGAACTGCAAACAGCTTTTAAAATGTTTAATAATCTTTAGAACTAATAGATGATATTGTCAGCTGCTGTGATACTTCCCAGGACGCAGATGCAGACACACTGAATCCTCATTGTTTCATGTGTACCAAATGGAAAACCTTGCCCTGTCACCACAGTTAAAAACCTGCAGTCTTTGGCTGCAGCTTTCCCATCAGTTGCAGAGTTGGAAAGCATCTCACCAGTTGGTCAGATTCTTGCTTACAGAAACTTTCTGTAGCAACTGGCTGATTAGTATGGCAAGTGCCAAACTGCCTCACAAACCTTTGGTTTGGGCCAAAAACCCAAAACAAAGCACAAACTTAAAAAGCAAACAAAACCCAGTCAAAACCACTGCCACCTGGGAGTCCTTATGCTTGCTGTATCACACATTGTAAGATTTACAAGATGTGGCAAACCAACCAGAATGAGGATGGAGGAGCTAAAGACAACGACTCCCTTGAAAGCTGTTACTGCTATAAAAAGCAATTATGAAGTCCCATAGGTTAAAGAACCTCATTAAGATTTCTGCAGTCATCCTGTGCTGTTGCACAGCATAGTACTGCCCATTCTTCCTGTACATTAAGCAGTCTGGCAGGCAGCAATGAGGAAGGCTAAACTAGGAAAATACTTTGACTTAGCCTTTCTCCACAGGCAAGAAATGCACAGGAATCACAGGCCCAAAACTTAGGACACCAGAGTCATTCAAAAAAACCACAGATCATATCTTTTCAGAGATCCTCTGCCACCATCTCATTTTTCTCTCAAATTATCAAAATGATACTGAGATCCTTGTAAGGCTAAAATGTCTCTCTGCCTGTATATAATTTGTTAAACAAGATTACAGTCCATCTGCCAGTTCAAAGCAAGCCCCAGTGCTACAGTGCCCCTGTAGCCTAGTGAGTGACTTGCTGAATTGAGTGGTCATTTCCCATAACCCCTAACTGTTAATCTTCTCCCATCTTTTCCTCTCCCTGCTCTTCCTTACATCATCTGCCTCACTAGCACACTGACAAGGCAGATATTTTGTGTTGATAGATGTAGAAAAGCTTCCTCTTCCCTTTTCAGTAACCTGTTAAGTTGATATCACAGGCTCACAGGATGTTAGGGGTTGGAAGGGACGTCTGGAGATCATTGAGACCAAGCCCCCAGCACAGGTCACACAGGAACACATCCAGATGGCTTTTGAAAGTCTCCAGAGAAGGAGACTCCACAACCTCTCTGGGCAGCCTGTTCCAGTGCTCTGTGACCCTCACAATGAAGAAGTTCCTCCATGTTGAGGTGGAACCTCCTGTGCTGTAGTTTATATCTGTTACCCCTTGTGCTATCACAGGGTGCAACTGTGCAGAGCCTGTCCTCTCCCTCTTGACCCTCAGCCCTCAGATATTTATAAACGTTTATTAAATCCCCTTTCAGCCTTCTTCTCTCCAGGCTAAGAAGATCCAGGGTTCTCAGCCTCTCCTCGCAGGGCAGTGCTCCAGTCCCTTCATCATCCTTGTACCCTCCCCTGGAGTCTTTCCTCCAGATCCCTGTCCCTCTTGAACTGGAGAGCCCAGAGCTGGCTGCAATATTCCAGGTGTGGCCTCACTAGGGCAGAGTAGAGGAGGAGTAAAGTACTGTCAAAATTCTGTAAAACTGACTTTTGCCTCAGGCCCTAGCCCTGAACCACAACAGCCTGTGGCAGAAATCAGCACAGGGAACGACAGAGAGTCCTTATGCTCGGCCACTACCACATTTCAAAGAGGACCACTTGCTGTACAAAGAAATAGAACTGGTGTCCATCTAAGCCTGAAAGACTGGAAATATGACAATCTTGAGTAATGTTTTTATCAGTTACCAACAAAATCTTTTGGAGCACAGGCATTTTCCCAATCAGAAATATTGTTAACAGTTTTTAAATGTGAAGAAGGAGACACAAATACTACCTTTTGTACCGTATATTGTTAGTGGGATTGTTGAAGTTTCGGGTTGGTTTGGTTTGTTTAGGGGATTTTTGGGTATTTTTGCAGTCACCTTTACAGGAGAATCGGCAATGAAAATATATAACCTTGTTGCTCTGTGTGAAACGTGTGTGTTAATCAGATTTACACTCAAGTTATTGGGCAGACCGTGCAGGTTGCCTTTTCTCCCACTGCAAATTCAGTGCTTCCCTGTCATTTAGCTTAGTTAGCTGGCAACGATCCCTCCCAGCAACACAGCATCGGCGACAGCAAAATCCATGCTGCCAAGTGTGGAGTACAGCTGTGTGCTGTGATCTCCTAGGAAAGTTATTTTAACAACTTTTGAACTGTTGTAATAGGAATTTTCTAATGCATATCTCTTGTGAGACTGGAAGAGCCTGATACTAAAGTATTGGTTTAGAGTTTTTTGCAAGCAGGAGAAGAATTTTAAGGCTATTTTTAATAGATCTCTCCTTAACTCAGCTGGAGAGGCTTTCATTTCATTGATTTGCTGAAGAAATTTAACAAAGCCAGCCTTTATGGGGACACCTGTGATGTAGGAAATAGCATTTCCAAGGGAACAATGCTTCCAGCCAATGCACATACTCATCTGCCAGCTCACATTAAAGAGAGAGACTGCAGGTTCAAAACGATAATGGCTTAGTCTCCTGAGATTTGCTGGGTTAAAAATTATCCTATTAACTCATTTGTGATATATAAATCTCCAATAGCTACTGGCCTGACTTAATTGTGAGGTGTATTTTATTGAATTTATAACAAGAAAGCTGATGAAAACAATAAAGCAGAGGTTGGGATGTATCTTATTGTCTGTAACTTGTGTGCATATCCCCAAATAAAAGTAAGAAGATTTTGAAATGAAGCATCTGTTTCAAAGGTCTCTTTCATTACCAGCCAGAAACACCTCACCTGTTCTGGTGCATAGGTTGACTCGAACTGGATCTTCCCTACTCTCTCATAAATCAGGCTCTGCACAATGCTTTCATTTTATGAATTCATAGATCTATAGCTTCTTCCACGTCACACCTGTCCTTTTGTTCATTTATGTGTCTTTAGCAGGAATGAATGTGAAAACTGTTGGGGGTCAAGTCATGGAATTACTTCCCAAACGCTTCCACAACAAAGAGTGAAGGAGAAAAAACTCTGTAACGGAGAACTGTTCCCAAACACTGGCAGTGGAATTCTTCACCAGTGATTCAGAGAAGCTTGGTAAAAATTCTCACCCTCTCTGAGAGCATAATTGCTCACCACATTTTTTTTTGGTAAATTTATAACAACTTTTTAATTTAGACAGAGTGAACCAAACCAGCCACTTACTAAATGTGAATGCAAAGGAGGAGAAACATTAGCTGAGGTCCCAAAGTCTTGCTGGAATATTCATTGGTAAATACAAGCAGTCCCTATGAGCTCTGAAGGCTTGGCAATAAGATAAGGGCATGCCAAACAAAGTAGAAGTTTTGTCTGGGGTAATAGCCAAAATCTTTAAGTTTAGAAAACATCTTCTTTAACCCAGCCTGGCAAAGAAGCAGTTGGCCTTGTAAAAGCAGGTTAACAACAAGCACAGCAAGTGACAACTGACAGGGAGCCAGCTGATTTAATTGAAGAGTGCCTCTAACAGAAATGCACCTTGCATGGACTTAACCTGAAAGTTAGATGGTATCTGCTTATCCAGACATCCTGCTAAATTGCAGTCTTCCAACAGAGATGGAAGAGAGGGCTCATTCTGTTCTCTGTATTAACCTGCTGACTAAGTCGCAAGCTTGCTTAGTGCTGCTCAGATTTGTTCCTAGAAGGGATGAAAAGAGCTCTGTGAAATGAAAAGCAAGCAGTGAATAGATAAAACAGACTTTAAATCCACTATGTGTCCAAGAGCTACAACCACCAGAGAAAGGCTGTAAAATCAAGTTAGAAAAAGTGAGAAAAAAATTCAGATTTGAAGGCAGAAATGTTCAGAAATAGAGAAAAGTAAGAGACATCATGTGTTGCCTCAGGGTAAGAGGAACCATGATTTATCATCTTCACTTGCCAGTCAGGAAGCACACTGTCAGCTAGAAAGCTTTGGAAGAGAGACATGCAGGAGCTGGATGGGGTGTGCTATTGAGACTACATCCAAGGGAAAAATCACATAACGTACAGGGAAGAGCCAGATGTCCTGAAAGGGCTTTAGTCTGTATGGATTCCTCTATGGCTGCAACTATACTTCACCCATGACAGATTGGATTGCTCTGTTTAGCACTGTACAATGTGGGTATGCTCATGCTTGTGGTACATGTGTATGTATGTGGCAGCAGACATCTGAAGAATAAAGCAGTTCTGATGTTTCCCTCACTCCTCCTACATTCAGGTTGCTTGAGGACTCCAAAACATCAGGGTCAGAACAAGCACTGCTAACAGCTCACAAACCCATAGCATGTCTCTGAATTGAGCTTCTGAGACTGAGAGCTAAACAGACACGAGCAAGAGATCTGAAGCCATAATTACCTCAACCCCAGACATTATCTGGGACATCATGATCTTGCCAGTCTGACTTCTGTCACTTTGACAAAATGACTTTGAGTCACTTTGGGCCTCTGGGGGAAATCAGAAAATCACACAGAAAACTTCATCATAAAAAGAAAATGTGGTGAGGAAATGTGGATTGCACATTTCTGAACATGATTCTGCAAATCTGTTTTTTCTGACCTGGGGAGGACAGGTCCGTGAGCAGAACTCCCTGCACAAGGGAATGTGCACTTTGCATATCATACCTGTTTGGAGCAAGGGCTCCTCTTGTTTACCTTGGGCCTTCCCAGGAACTGTGCTCATGTTATGGCTATGATCTAGGAAGTGCTGGGCTCCCAGAGATAGCTGTTGGGAATTACATAGGTTTATTTTCTACTACTAGGGGCCACCTGATGACACCTCTCCCAGCGTGTCTAGGTAGCATCTTATGGACTCTGCAGACTAAGATCCACATGACCTTCATCAGTTACAGTGACAGCACCGAACCAAAGAGTTCAGATGCTTGGCCAAATAACGTTAAAATCAGACGGATGGGCAATGGCTTCATTGGTATTAAGCAGGCAGTAGTAAGACCAGCACTGGGCCCATGACCCTTAATTAAAACAGCATACTTGCCAGATGGGTCTGGCAATGTGTTTCAAAGGCACTGGCACAAAACCAGTAAATGGTTTAGAAATACTTTTATGAAGTACCAAGAAGGAATTTATGTTTGTTTCATAGAAGGCTAAGATAAGCTTACTAATTGTTTTTCATGCAGCCCTTCTAGAGAAATCAGAAAAGGAACTGTGCTCATTTTACAGAACCTTTTCACTCTTCTGCTAAAGGAATTGTCAAGGAAAAATAGTGGAAGCAGAGAGCATTAGGACAGCTCCACAAATTGGTAATATCAAAGAAAGAAAAGCCTGAGGAGCTTCAGTATCTGATTCCTTCTACCCCACTCCTGTTACTATTGCTGTTCCTGTCCAGAGACCTGGCACTCTCAATCCTCTACAAATAAAGACTAAAAACATAAAGATTTAAAAAAATAAAGATTAAAAAACCAATCTCTGTCTGCTAAAGAAGTGATGATTCAATCTCCTTTTACACATCTTCAGGAAATGAGTGTTTTTAACACACTTAAAAGGGCAAAACCTGGTTTCAACATTTATATTTGCCTCAAATCCTCATTTTAATCCTTCCCTTCATCCCTGCTTTTCTGCTACAGAGCTCTCTGTCTGCACCTCTTGTGTTTTGGTGGTGGTGGTTTGGGGTTTGTCGTTTGGGTTTTTTTGGTTTTGCTTTTTTAAACTACTGATGCACCGGTTTTAAATAAGCTTTAGCATCAGGAGTACCTCAGTGCTTTCTGGATCACAGAGCAGAGCTGACTCAACAAAGATTAAAGTGCAGGCTGCATTTCATAGAAAGGGAAACAGCCTCAATGGTATTGTGCTGCTGTCAAAGAAAAAAAAATCTCCAAGTTGCCTGTTGGGAACCATAGATCAAAGCTGCAGACCATTCCAAAGGAGGTATTTTCATTGTTCACTCATTAATAATGTGTACTTCCAAATTCATTACTTTATTATTTCCCAGGGGATCAAAATAAATTTACTAGCTGCAGCAGAGTCTGTAAATCCCTTGTACTTATTCCAAAGTAACAGAAAAAACATGTGTCTCCAAGGGCTTAGTACCTGGTGACAAATAACTTAGAAGCAGGTGACTTTGCTGGATTTCCTAGGTGATTTGTGTTCTACTCTCAGTGCCGACTGTACAGTGAATATATGGATTTTCAGCACACTTTTCTGAACCACTGATATTTTGTACCCTTTTCCATAATTCTTTTTTTCCAGGAGTCCTGGTTAGTTTTCTACTGCATGTCACCTGCAAAAGTGTGGAGAACCAAAAGGCCAAACTCTTGACTGTGTGTGTTGCTACAGATCCAGCAGCTGGATGATTTGCCTCGCTGTGGAATGCTAAGGTTAAAAAGCTTACATCAAAAAGTAGTGTCTGAATCTCTGCTTCAGACTGGGCAAGAATTTGCCACGCACTGCTAACAGGCTCTGCACAGTCCAATAATACTCATGAGGTCTTACTGAAAAAGAGTTTACTTTAGATCCTTTGATTTCAGAGTCACAGTCTGGCAATACATAACCATCTCTCTGCTTATCTAGTGGGAAGTATGCAGAAGAGTTATTTTAGGGAGACACAAAATAATGTTGCTGCTTTTTGTTCCAGGATTCAGTCCATCATCCCTGCCCCAGCTGCCTGAATAGGGAAACATTTGGCAGCTGAAAGGAGCTGGTGAACACGGTGCTGCAACCTGCTGTTCTCATCCAGGAGTGGCAAGGTTAAAAAACATTTGTCCCTCAAAAACCTTGGGCTGAGAGCTGCAGGAAGCTGCATGGAGACATGTTCCCTGGAAAAATTACATGAACATTGACATAGAGGAGCCCCTGTTCTCTCTCCCTCCATGGCAGAAGCTACACTAGGTGTACCTTCCCTCACTCTCTTAGAGCTACTGGGAGCAGATTTTCTGTTACCGCGGTTTTGCTACTGGACCAATCACGGAGTGCAGAGAGAGACTCAGGATGTATATTTCCCCTACAAACATATGGGCTGTTTGGCTAGAAAGGTCAGGCACAATTAACTTCTTTCATCCAGCAGTGCAGTTGGATCATTATAATCATTATAATAATTCTGAAACAGCTTTAAGAAACCAACCAGCACATGCAGGTGGAAAATGGATTCACAATGCTTGTTATCTTTTGCACAGCTTCTGATATCAATTTTTACCAGAAGACAGATTGTCAATAAAATGTTACTAGCTTCCAGTCCTGGGAAGGAGCTTGCAGAGATTGAATTGTGCCAAGCTTTTTCATCCAGCTTTGCAAAACGCTGCCTTTAACTGATAATAGCTGCAATCACCACGGAAGGCTCAGGAAAAAAACCCCAGAGAAATAGTAGGACTGCAATATAATGAAAAACTAAAGAACAAATACTCATCAGGAATGAGGTTTAAAAGCTACAAATTAAATCCTTTAAACGTTTCTTTTGAATGAATGACATAAAAGAAAAAAAAAAGAAAATTAATTTGAAAATAATCTTTATGCTAACAAGGGAAAGGGTGCAGAAGGCAGGAAGAACCATCAGGAAGAGAGAAGGCTTTGTATCTGGAGAAGTCCATTATTTAAAACTACATCCTGCTGTCTCTTGGGCCTTCTGCAAAATTACATCCCAGCTGACTTTTGTCTGCTACAAATTGTCCTCCCTCAGTTCTGTCATCTTCCTACTTAATCTCTTGAACTATTTCTTCTACTGTCCTTTAGCATTCCCTTTTCTTCACAGGGGACATCACTGATTCCTTCAGGTGCACAGCAGAACACACAACCCATTCTCCTGTGCACTCCTTGCATTCCCATCTTTACAGATTTCTCTCCCCAGGCCTATGGCATTGTGGTGGGTTGAGAGGAAAGGCTCTGCTTCTGAATGGGCAACAAAGAGTCACGGTTGGTTCTGTATTGTCAGTGATGCACAGTCTCAAACGGTCACAGGCATGGATGCAGGGATCTTACTGTGTGATTTGCCTCAGTGACTGTGTGCTATCTTCTGGTTTCCTTTCCCCTTGTGCCTCTCTCTTTATTCTTACCTGTAGCCACCTGGTCATCACTGGCTCCTTCTCCAGATCACAGAAACATGCTTTAGCTTATCCCTTTAGCATTATTATTGTTAGCTTTAGTATCTATTATACATTATTAGCATATTATTATTAGCTTTAGCATTCCTGTGCAGACTACCCTAAGTGATCCTGCTTTTGGCAGGGGGGGGTTGACTCAATGATCCCTTGAGGTCTCTTCCGACCTCTAATGTCCCGCGATACTGTGGAAGTAATGCAGAACCTCTAGTCTTAACCTCATCCCTTCTGCAACCACAGCACATTTCCTCTCTCCTTTTCATCTCTGAATTAATTGAACACATTGTTTTAAGTAAATCTCTTGAGTTCTTACTTTCAAATTACATTTCAAACCCTTTCCCAACATCTGTCTCCTCATGCAGCAGTTGAATCTATGCCTGCCAGTGTCTTCAATGATTTAAGATTTCAGAAGCAGTTTTCTTTGCTTTGCTACAGTTAACCATACTCTAATAAGTTACTCCTCTTAGTCTCCATATCAATCCCCTCTCAATTTTTCACTCTCTCTAACCTTTAATCCAACATGTGCTCTAGTATATACTCATTTTCTGCCCGCTCAGCTAACTGATGGTCCTACATGGCTCTAGCACTCTTTCCTCCATTGCTATCCCTCAAATATCATCTATTCATCATCAGTACATCAAATCATTATCCACTCTGCCATAAAAAGCCCTTCTCCTCTGCCTCTTCCTGCCTCTTTCTTTGGCACCTCTTTGTGAATCACTGATCTCAGCTCTGTATCATTAAACTCTGTACATCCCTCCAAGACTCTCTTCTGCTTCTTCTCCCAGCCAAGGGGATCATGTGTGTCATTCAGACCTGTTATCTGAGCAGGTATTTTAATTCAGGCTTCATGTTAGCCTGGATTAGTCACTTTATTGTGACTTGTGCATGCTTTGTGTTTCAGCTGTGTCCCTTCTGTCCACACAGAGCTAATTGCTTTGTTCACTCTCTCTCACCACTGGTGACTGCAGTGGTCTGGGCCAGTGGTCTCCAGCCCAGGCAATCTACCTGCTCTAAATCCTTCTAGGACACTATAGGAAAGATAAGTTTCAGGGCTATGTGTAATTTTGCTCCATATCAGAAAAAAAAATAATCTTCTGTTTTATCCAATTGTACATAATTCATCTTTATTTCCTAGTATTTTAGCAGTTGTTCCTTATGACATTCATCTTCTCACATCCAAGACTGAATGATCAGCTGCTGCTGCTCATCAGCCTTGCCCCATCATCCACTTGAGATATATTTTTAGCAAACACCTCATGTTTTTTACCTCATTGCCTGTAATGCTTGAAAAGAGCTCTCCAGAAACATTCACAAAGCTGTACTATTCCCTTTATTCAATAGCCCCTTCGAGCTTTCTCTTGTCAAGATGTCCCAAACCCAGCATTGTAATTATCTCCTGTCATGTGGAACATTTCTTAATTCTCATGTGAGCCCCTCTCTGGACTCCCATATTCTTCTCATGACTTAGACTCTGCTTGGAACAGGGGTTGTGTTTTAATTCTGTATTTCAACAGCATGCAGCACAGTGAAATCCTGCTCCGTGATTACAGTTACTGTGTATTCATGTGACAAAACAATTGTGACTATCAGAATTAATGCTTAGTGATTGATATTTAGAGAAATGTTAAGGGAGTGTAAGATTTAGAGCAGTCTTAAACAGATTCCCTGCAATCCAAATTATGAATACTCCCACATTAGGGTCTAGAGAGGGAGTTTTCTGTCCCTGGCATCAAGGAGCTGGAGCAAGAAATAATGTCAGGGAACTGTAGCTAAGGAATCCTTAAAATTTACTACAGGGAAGATTGATCCATCCATGTGTATTGCCAAGAAAGAGCACAATTAAGTTTTCTCTGGAGGTCAATTATATGCCGAGGCTTAGTTTTACAAGGTTTAATGAAGGCAAAATCAGATGCAGCTGCCAAAAAGGAGTTATTGATCTACTGTGCTCCAGTGCTCCAAAAGCTAATGCAGTTTGTTATGCTGAGGGACTCTTTAAAATAGGCAAGGGATGAATCCAAGATGGATATCTGCCATCATGGTAATTTAAGTTGCATTCAACCCACCTATGATCTCAGCAGATTGAAGCCCTGAGTGTGATTATTACCATTACTCATAAAGTATATAAGCATGGTCTGATGCTACTCTTTGATCATAGAGTGACTGAGAGCAGCCTTCAGTATCCCAGATTGTCTACAGCAAAGTTGCTCTAAGTATCTTACAAATCACCAGGCATAAGCATCTTATAAATTGCCAGATAAGCAAGCAGAAGGCACAGGATGTACAACAAAGCTTAGCATCAATCCTGCCTGTGGTTTTGTCCACAGCACACACGAGTCACAGTACTTCAGGATGCTAATATGAGTGTTTATAAATGTACACATATACCTGCACCACTCTGTGCTTCTGTTTGCTCTGTAGCTTAGAAGAACATTCAGATAATGCTATAAAGATGAGCACTTATTGTACCATGGGACAAGGAAGGTGACTACAGAGAAACTTCCTTTTTTTCCTTTCTTACAACTTACATACTAAACCTGCTTGAAGTGCTCAAAGTGGACAAATAACACTAGAGCCTGATTTCCATGTTGGGAGCCAAAATCTGTCTCAAATAAAAGTCACTGCACAATAAGCACTTAATATCTCCTTTCTCTATCAAGCAGGGACTCCTGACTTGTGCTGCTTCTTCCTGGAGGCAGAGAGCAGCTAACAAGCACAGGATCACAAAGCAATTTCTGACAGAGGACTTTATCTTCTGTGAGGGGCAGCATTTTGACTGACAGGTAATCTGAGTGAAAGCTGGAAAGGGGGACCAGAGTCATGATTTTTGAGAGGCAGGATTTTTAAATCCATTAAACTGGGAACTTAGTGGGAGCCAGGAGAGAAAAGGAGGTCTTCAAAACATCCTTTCCCACATTAACATTTATCAGTCCCTGGAACACATATGCCAAGGCAGTCTTTAAAGACAACTGCCTCTAAATAACTGCTTTTGCTGTATTATAAATGTACTTGCATGAGTGAATGAATGATGGCACTTATGTATAAAAGTAGCAGATGGCTGTACTGGCCCCTAAAAGTAGTAGGATGCCTATACTGGCCCCTAAAAGCAGTAGGATGCCTATACTGGCCCATACAAGCCCAGACTGAGCACTATGCATTTGGATTCACTTTTTGTATCGTGTTTGTATGTCCAGGCATGTACATACGTAAGCTTGTAGCAAAGGAAACACGTAGCTCATCAGAGTGCTCTGTGCTTCCCCTGGTATGTATGAGCACCCTTTCACAGGCTGACTTATCCACAAGTAGTGCAGAATTAGCAGGATAAAAGAAAGTTGTTTGTTTTGTTCTGAGATTTTTCTGCCACTTTTGGGAGGGTGAGAAGGGGCTCAAGAATATTCAGCAGATTCCAAACTTGTCTTTTGCTAATGAAGAAAGGAACAATATTGGGTTTGCCTTAATGCACACCCAAAATGCCACTTGTTTACATTTGAAGTCATGGTCCAAAGGAACTGGGGCAAAATGTGTACATCTAGGATATTGTCTGATTAAAAAGACAGCCAAGTGTGCTGAAATGCTTGTGAACAGAACAGAGCAGTAGAGGTGCACGACTCTCCACAACACAGCTACTTACAACAGTTATTCACATGGAACAAAAAAAAAGAGAGGGAAGACTCTGCTTATGGGCATCAATTGTTGATCAATAGTCACATTTATCAGGATAAGAGGATTACTAAGTTCTCTAGTTCTGCCACAAATGAAAGTGTAGATATTGATGAGACACCACTCAGCAAAAGGTTTTTTCCTGAGGAACTTTACCATTTCTGATGTTTCTTATAGACTAACCCAAACTCTAGTCTAAACCAATTAAACAAAAATAATATGCTGCAGTTGCATGCATAATAATGAGGCAGGTTAGTGTGCTGCAGCATTTGGTATGCAGAACAAGTTCACAGAAGCTGAGAGTGAAATCTGCTTAAATATGAAAGCATCATGACTGAAAGCAAATAAAGCTGCAGGGAACACAGACAATAAGCTAAGCAAAGGGAACCAAAAGGGAAGACAAGCAGGGGCCTGGTACAGGACAAAGAAGAACAGGTCTACAGAAACAGAAATATATTTTACCTGTCATCCTCTTTCCCTTCCTCAGCTCGGTCTTCTTGAGCTTTTTCATCATGCCCTGATCCTTTATTTTCCTCCTTATCACAGTTCTCTGTCACCTCTTGCCCTTCCCCTTTTTCATTAATTTCTTGCTCCTCTGCTTTTTCCTCCTCCTCCTTTTCTTCCTCTTCAGGAAATACTCCATTTTGTTCATCCCCTTCCAGCCCTCCCTCTTTTTTTCCCTCTATATCCTTTGTCCTTTTGAGGTTAGTAACAATTGAAAAAGGCATGCAAAAAGAAAAAAAAAGAAAAGAATAAAATAAAGTTAAGGTCATGGAGAAAAGCATGAAAGGAAAGGACATGCAAAAGGAATGAAACAGAAACTGAAAGAAGCAAGCAGTCATAAGCTAAGCTATGCTGCCTAAGATTCCAGCCTACACTAGAGAACCTTGGGGTGTTTTCTTAGGCCAGCCTCTCTTCAAATAGAAGTTGCATGGCAGTAAGTCACATTCAGAGATGTCTACATGGCTGCAAGACAGTAACAATGTGATCCTAGCAATGCTCATTGAAGCAGATGTTTAAACAATCTTTTCAATGCACCATGAGAGCTCAAGAGAGCAACTTCCTGAGAATTAATCTAGGCTGACACTGAATTTTGCTGAGAGATGCAGGCGGGTTACACCTGAGAACAACGATCTCTCATTTCTTCTAGTGATTTTTGGTCTCTTCTACAATCAAAGCTCCTTGGAGTGTGCACAGGGCACAGACCAAGGAGATGCAGTTTTGCTTGCTATGTCCATCTTTTTGAAGGGTACGTCAATGGTTGCACCCTACTGTTGAATTGCACTGGTGTAAGTATGACATCAATTGAATTGCTCTGTGTAAGTATCAATTAAGACTTCTACAGAAGTTCAGCAGTTGTAGTTAGAAAGAAATGAAGATGCTTCTGAAGTGTTTGACACCAGTGTCCACGTTAAACTGTCCTTCCAGCCACGGTGAGTGTTTCACCAAAGGCTTTTACACAGTGCGAATCTATGCACGCCTAGTGCTCACTGACAGCAGGTGTTTGTTATTTTACTGCCAGTATAACTCAAGATGGCAGAACTTGGCTGCACAACAAACACCATGGAAGGCTTCAATAAATATCAGATGAAGAAGCATCAGATGAAGAAACCATCTAAACCAGTACCTTGCAAACACCCTGCAAATCTCAACCTAGGCAAAACTCTAATTTCAAAGACAAATACTGACAAAACCACAGTACTTAAAGCACACATCCATGGCTAGCACTACAGCTCCTGGTGCTCACCTTATTTTCTTGTTTCCTCTTGGTCTCTCTGACTGGACAGACATGTAGCTGGTGCTGCTGAAGCGCGAAGCACTGCTCGTCCGTGACACGGCGGAGACGTCGCTGACGTCGCTGTCTGAGGACTTATTGGAAACATTGTCTGAGCCTCGCTGAGCATCCCGTCCTGACCGATACTGTGAGAGGAAAGGGACAAACATAAAGATGTTGTCAGGGACACATGACCACAAATCAGCTAGGGGAATGCTCCCTGATGCTATCTAAACTGCCTTTTGCAGAATCACAAAATTATTGAGGCTGGAATAGAGCTCTGAGATCATTAAGTCCAGTCTATGGCCTAACACTGACCAGATCATGGCACTAAGTGCCATATACAATCTTGCCTTAAACACCTCCACCACCTCCCTGGGCAGTCCATTCCAGTGTCTAATTCCCCTTACTCTGAGGAAGTGCTTCCTAACATCCAACCTAAACCTCCCCTGGCACAGCTTCAGGCCATGCCCTCTCATCTTGCCACAAGAGCCTGACCCCCATCTTACTACAACTTCCCTTCAGGTAGCTGTAGAGTGTGATAAGGTCCCCCCTGAGCCTCCTCCCCTCCAGGCTAAACACTCCAAGCTCCCTCAGCCTCTCTTCATCAGCCTTTCCCTCCAGTCCCTTCCCCAGACTTGCTCTCCTCTGGACCTGCTCCAGCACCTCAAGATCTTTCTTGCGGTTAGAAGCCCAGAACTGCAGGCAGTACTCAAGTGCTGAGCACAGGGCAGAACTACATCCCCAGTCCTGCTGGCCAAACTTTGTCACCAGACTGCCTGAAGTTTTATAATGAAGCTTTTAACAGACACAGAATACAAGTTATGCCTTGGCTTCTCTTAACTTCACTCTGCTTTGCTATCTCATTCAAGCTGGTAGCTCAATAGCTTCATCCACAGAATTACTTGTGCAAAATTTCCAGCTCTTCCCAAGGTTTCACAAACTTTAGCAGAGATCTAAACCATCACAGAACCTTCTTAGCCCAACTCTTTCACCAGTGCACAAAGCAAAGCAGGGAGAGTCAGTGACTTGCCTGTGATGAGCGAGCTCATGAAAGATTGAACAGGAGACAGAATGTGCTTCATGCTGTCTATAAATCCGTGAGTCTCCTGGGGCCCAGCCTATTTACAAGAACTTCCAACTGACAAATGTCAGCAATCTCATTTTCTCAAATCAAACAGATGAGATTATCAAGCCAAAAGACAAGGCCATGCTCTACCTGTGCAAACTCCACACCTTGCTGAACAGCTAGGCTGGGATTCTGAGAGGATGGGAAAAGACTAGAGATAATTTGCACTGACAATGTACAATGCCTCAAAACCTGAACACCTACAATAGTGTTTGAGATTATTAACAGCATATTGCAAACACAGAACTGGCACCTGACTGGTGATCAGCACCACTCGACAAAGAGCAGTGTAGTGCAAAGGTATCCAAGTTAGATCTCAACAACATGCTATGGCTATTTGCTCTTGTGAGCTCTAAATTAATGCTAAGTTTGTGCCACTCTACAGTGCACTGTATGTATATACCTTAAATACAGGAAGATATTCTTTTCCCCCCCTCTCCTCTTCATGTACAGACATTTCTGTGTATACAGCAATCCTGTGGGTTGCTATTGGCAATCATTTCAGAAAAAGTAGTACTGCAAGATGAATTGTCAGTCAGCACCAGTGACTCTCTGGCTGACATGGTAAAAAGAGTACCACACACAGGACTGAAAGAAAACAATGGGAGAAAAGAACCTGCAGAATACATCAGTGGCGTGGTGAGCTCAGGGGGAGCAGCACTGCACTCAGCCACCTGGAGAAAAGAATTCACCCTGTAAAGTGGCAGACCCGTGAAGTGCTGCAGTGGAGGCTTGGCTATCACATTGGCCCTGGTTTTATAGTTTTAGAATCATTCCTTTCATGAAGTACACAGATCATCTCCTTCTGTTTGTTTGCAAGGAGTGTAAACTGGGAAATACTCTGCAGGACCATGCAGTGTCTAGACAGCATTTTAGAATGGCATTTGAGTGCCTACTGACCATAATTTTACACTTAGAAATGGTAGGTTGTGCTGCCTGCTTTAAGGCAGGGAAATGAAATGAAGTCAAGAAGAAAATGCTTGTGCAGGCTTCACTGTGCATCTGCTGCAGTCAGTTGCTCATGGGGCAGCTGGCTTCCCCATCTGTATTAATCTGCAGTGTTTTATTTCATTGACAAACCACTAAAGTCCTCTCCAGCCTTCAAATGTGAGAGTGAACTTAGCCAGCCATAAACCCACAGAGCAGCTCTGTGATTACAATGTTTAACTGTTGCAACATTTACTTTGTTTATTGGTGTTACTAATATTTTCACTTGATGAAGAAGGCAGGACATATTATATAGACATATTCATTTGAGAAGGTAAAAGCAGTGCTTAAACAGCTGTCCTGATAGTCAGAGACAACAGATTATACCAGGACAAACGGATTGCTCCTATTCAGCAACTCCTTTTAAGAGACCAGTTACTAGTGAGTTAGGTACATTGAGCTCTCCCTATCCAGTCCCACCCACCTAACCCTCCCTAGAATAATTCTGCATTTGTTATGAGTGCAGTCTGTGTTGACTGGGTGTAAAACTACCAAGACTGGGAATGACAACCTGGTGTACTGGATTACCACCATGCACTATAGAAAAGGCAATACAGAGCTGCCCTTGGGCCTTCAGTACTTGCTGAAGATCCAGCAGAGATCTACCTGCCATGCTGAACCCTGTGCTGCCAGGGCTACTGGCTCCCAACAGAGCTAAAGCAGAGCCAAGCTGTGCATGTCTGCAGGGACAGCTGTCATACTGACAGTGGCTACTGACCTCAGGGCAGACACCTCTAGAATTACACACCTCATATGGCTATCCTTTGGAGAAATAAGATAGACTGTAGTTGAGACAGAAATCATTGATGGAATTGTTAATTACAATCCAATTAGAGGATAGATAATTACTTGTGGTGATTCATAAAGTAGAAGATCTCAACCTGCAGATTCCACACCGAGCTTGCCAAAGCAATTCACGGAAATGAGCCCTGGGAAAGTTAAATACATGCAAGCAGCATGAAGCAGCCAACAGGAGCAGCACTGCACAGCATCGTTCTCAAGAGTCATCCTGCAGCACGCTGAAAGATCCAAACCCTATGATTTTGATTTTGTATGTCTCATTTACACACCTGGAGAACCTGAGCTCTTTAAACAAGCTTTCCATAGCACTGTGCTCTGTACAACAAATCAGACACTTTCAGAAACAAACCAACCTTAGAACACCTTTTGGGGTTTTTTAAGATAATGCACTAGTAACCATTGAGTCATATATGGTGAAGCTTGAGAACTGCTACAGCAAGGAGAGCAACTTAAAGGTAAATCATTTCAGAAATACAATGTGAGAAAAGGTCATCTGATCATTTTCTTGTCTCTTTTTTCTCAGTTGTATGTAAAGGTACTTCCCATCAAATGTTTTCCATTGGGTCACATAGCCCAGAAGTGTTATTTTGTCCTTACTATTTCAGGATGCTTTAGATTTAAACTGGAAAAGTTAATTGACCCTTTTATGAAATCTGAATGTCTTCATGGGCAAGATTTGTTTTGAAAAGCAATCTGCTAAGCTGCTTACCAAAGTTGCACCTAGAAACCAATACTAAATTGTCTTTCCTGCTGGACAAAGCTCAGATACTTAATATATATCCATTAACTATGCTCCTAATTGGTCTTTCTTCTGCTGCTGAGGTCTACTTTAGACCTTATATCTGACTTAATTTTGTTCAGGAAATAGATTATAATAGTGCACTGCATGTTAGTTGTTTCAGAAACTGCTGCCCAGAAGACCAAAGGGAACAATGCTCATTGGACAGAAGCCATCCTGACATTTCATTTTTGAAGTGGTTTCTTAAATTGCAATTCTATATAGAGCAGTTTCTGCAGTGCTCCTTTGCCCGCTGCCTCAAAGGCAAGATGGCACTTTCATTGTGCAGATATCGATTTTCATGTATTTATTTAAAGTGTGTCATAGTCTCTGGCTGTAAAACACAACCAGTTTTGCACAGCTGTGCATCACTTTTCCTTTGGTTTTTGTGTGACTGAAGGTGCCCCAGGGCACTGCACTCGACTGTATTTATTATATTCATTGTTCTCTTTGTCAAAATTTCACTTTCTTTGTTTTCTAAAAGTCACCAGCTGTATGATAAGATCAACTATCAGACTGAAAAGGTCATTACTAACCAAGTGCCATCCACTCATTATGTCTGAAACACTGCTACCATTTCCCATCCCTAAGTATCCTGCTGTAGGAGACTGCACACTGCTGAGGAACTGCAGCTCCTGTGACTGGGTCCTGGCCCTAGCATGGCCACAGGCTTGAATCGTCCGATCCAGCAACTGCCTTCCTTCAGAAGAAAATACTGGCATGAGGGCAGTGGGGAAGCCTCATGTGCACTGCTAGCTCCCCTGGTTTGGCCAATCAGGAGGTCTGGGTTGTAGAAGTGTGCCTGCCTCCTCTGCAGGCTAATTAAATACTCGGGGCTTTATTTATTTATTTGTATTTAATTCCAGCCATGGCAGTAGGAAAATGATCTCCTGACTTCCCCCACGATGGACATATACATCTCTTTTACTGGAATAAGGTTACATTTTCATTTCCAACCCCATCCAGGCTCATAATACAGGCAGCATTCTGGACTTTATGACCCATAAGGCAGTAGCAGTACCCAGTCTCTCCAAGCTGTTCCAACAACTGGAAGTCTGCTGCAAGCAGATGGATTGATTCAAAGGCGCCTGTGAATTTTTAACAGCAAGACGATTGTGCTGTGTTGA
Organism: Dryobates pubescens; assembly: GCF_014839835.1. NCBI lineage: Eukaryota > Metazoa > Chordata > Aves > Piciformes > Picidae > Dryobates > Dryobates pubescens. The sequence goes on from NC_071625.1 coordinate 1,727,059, forward strand.
AGAATGGAATCAATTTCACTATTACAGGTTCTATCAAACAAGTTTTAAATCTTCTAAAAGCCTTTTTTCCTCTGAATTAGTAAAATAATCAGCTGGAGACTCTAACCCAGTGGCAGTTAAGCCTCTGTGCTAATATCTTAAGATTACTGTTCCTGTAGTGACGAATTCCAGATTGAAGCTGACAAAAAGAAACCTCCTGCTCTGCTACCTAATACAACAACCTCTGCAAATGTTTTGACCTTTTTGTTTTGGTGAAGTACCCCTATGTGAGTGAGAGGGCACATAGAGCTGCAAACACTCTGACACTTATTTCCCAAAAGAAACTGGTTTACAGCTCCTAATTCAAAGGGATTTTAAAAACTGTTTCACATTGCTTTAATCTATTGTTACCAGTCCTACATCTAGGACTACACAGTCACGCAGTTGCCCAGGCAGCTGAAACTGGCAGTGATTCCCAGCCATCTTTCTGGTTTATTTTTTAATAGCCTCCTGATCAGTTTTCATTTGCCAGCATTTACATAGGAGCATGCAACTCTGCTCAATGTTTTTATTGATTAAAATGTTGGGAAGACGTCTCAGACAATTGTCCATTGTGCTCTTACAAGAAGATTAAAGAATCATTCTGGACTGTTTCAATAGTTCTTTGCCTTGCTGACAAAAGCTCTTGAGCAGCCAGAGCACAGCAATTGTATGAAATATTCTGTAATTTCAACTGCAGCTCTCATGGTGAGTTCACAGCCTCTTAAAGGCATTGCACATTTTAGTTACCACACATCATTTGTATGAATGTTATTGGGTTCTTTGAGTCTTCCTTTGTTAATGGCTGCCTAATGAAGTCTGCCACTAAAAACCAAATCAAATACTTACTAATATTCACAACAGCAGCATTACTCTTACATAAAACAGAAGCTTGTAAGCCATTTTTGCAGTGCACAGATACAAATGAGTACATACAGAGAACATATATTTGTCTGGAGATTTCATACAGACAAGCCCAAGATGATGGCTGTGATAAATCTCTGCCCTGCATGGAATTTGTGGTTGGCCAACTCAATAATTGGTCTCTTGTGCCAGGATTCATCAAGGCACCTGAGGTACAGGTAGTCAGATCAGCCTGTGCCAGCCCTGCTTTAGCTACTGGCTTCATATGGCATTCATCAGTCCCTTGGGGGATTTAAGGACTGACTGGGGAGATTAATTCTTGCACTGCTCTGTTATTAGGTATATTACAGCAAGTGCCTTGGGCAACCAGTTCTAACGTATTCCTCATGACTGCTGATCCTTGACTTCTACTTTGTACTCCTGGATCCTATCCCATCTTCCTCCTTTCTCCTGTATTTTCCTTCTGACCAGTCCTATTGGCACTGTTCCAATCCTGTTTTCTCTTCTTGCAGTTCTTGCTTTGCATTAGGCACCCCTTGATTGCTTGACCTTGACCCTACTGTGCCTTTCTTGGAGTTCTTGTCCTGTACTAGCCTGAGAGAGGTACATGTGGTGGTGCTGCTCCTGGCAGTGAAGCAGTGGATCAAGTCACCCAAAGAAGTTGTGCATTTTTCATCACTGAATGGTTTCAAGATTTGAACAGATAAAAACCCTGTTCTCAGAGCTGACCTGCTTTATGCAAGGTTGGGCTATACAGCTCCCTGAGGTCCCCTCCAACCTAAACTACCCTGTAATCCCAGGTCAAGTTGATCCAGGAGCTGAAGAAGAAGACAAAGGGCAGCAGCAATGAGAAAGCCACCAGTGGATCACTGTCTAAGGACAACTGGAAATCTAGAGGGAGGCAGTCTGGTGGCAAGCCAAATAAAAAGACAGAAACTGTCTGCTCCACAATATATTGGCACATGCTGCAATGTTTTTTATAAACTCCCTAAGAGTACAATAGGAAATGAATTTAGGAGAGCACTAGAAAATATTCTGGGACTACAGGGACTTGAAAATACTTGGAGAACTAGAAAGCAGTAAGGCAGCTCTTAAGAAGTATTTGGGCCTTGCAGTGAGCTTGAGAATTAGCTTGTGAACAAGTTTGTCTTCCTACAGAAAACATTTGTTCCTGCAGTCAGTTTTAAAACACCAAGTGGCCTCTTGTTCTGATGCTGTTTTTCACACATGACTTCAGGAAGATCAAGACAACCTCTAATTTCAGCTGCACTCATACCTGTTCTGAAATCAAGATGTTAGGGATGCAGAACTAATTCACAAAGATAGCTTCATCTAGTCTAGGGAACTTACTGTGCTTATTTAATCTTAATTTAAGTCAGAAACAAATTTTATCAGTTCTGATAGAAGAGAGCACTGCAAACCTGCTGCTGGGGTATAGCAAGTTACCACAGCATTCCAAAGACTGTTCCAAATCGGAAGACACTCTTTAAAATCCCATCTCTCCTATGGAAAATGCTGCCTAAAAACCTGTTGTTTAAGGTAAAGTATAAGACAAGTAAAGCAACACAGAAACATCTTTAATCATCACCTCCTGAAAGGCAATCCAAGATCTATTACACACTGGAGTGAAAAGATAAGGTTTACAATGGCTTTTAATCTTCCTGGTTGTCTCATAAAAAGAAAATCAAATAAAAAAGATGGCAAGGCAACCAGCTTTTATCACAGGATTTCTGTTTCACTGCACTTTGTTTAACCCCCCAAAAATAGTATCAGGCATACCTGATAGTTCTCCCTTAACCCTACAGTCTCTATGTAACATTTAAATGTGACTTTCAGCAAATTTGTCCTGGGACACAGCACCTTCAAAGGAATTCATGCTGAAGAGAACAGCTGGATTGACACATGGGCCATCTGGTGAGTGCTTATTCCTGCAAGCAGAAGTGCCTAAGGACCATGAGTAACACAATTGCTCAAGAACTAGATATAAATATATCTATGATTCCAGTTGATAAAGTCCTTCAATACACAGCTCTCTGGTTAGCCTCCAAAGCCAAGCATGATTTAAGGGAAGGTCCTGTAACCTGTCTTCTTTGATCTCTTGCTTTCACTGATTATCATGACACGTCTTGGCAAAATCCCTGTACAATGAGAAACAGATGAACTCAGCTGACAATTGGGCTACAGATTCATATCTAGCTAAAGGAGAAACTATCTGCAAGATGTAGATACCACCATAGGTATCTTATACCTCCATAGGTATCTTATACCTCCATAGGTGAGTTAAACTGCTTAGAAATTGCTGATTCTCCCTAAAATGAATTTCCCGAGCAGCCTTGCCCTTGTTTTGCAAATGGGGGGAAAAGGCTTCAGGGAGATCCTGAGCATGCAAACTGCTCCTAGGGAGCAGAAAAAAATAAGCTCTTTCCTCATTATTCATTATGCTTCAGCTCTTGAAGAGGGAGTAATTAGAAAGCATGTATTAGTAATGTCTCTCATATCACATTGTAAACAGTAATAATAATTTACCTCTTCCCTCGCTCGTGAGATCAATTTGAATTCGCTTCTACAGAAACATGCAACACCTATTAACATTAATTAATGACTTCACCACATAGACCACTTTATCAGTTGGATAATAATATGTCAAATATCTGGAAATGAAACAAACAAAAATAATTCATTTGAACCTTCATGAGAAGTTCAGATCATCGCACAAGACATTTATATATGTTGGAACTATTCTGAGGTCCAGAGCTTCTGTGAATGTGTTCAGGGATCTTTAATGCCTATGGGCTATTACTTTCCTTAGCATAGCATTGGGATAGCATTTCCTGAATTTATCTGACCCAAAACTAGCTTCAAAGTAGGAAAGGAAAGATTTCTAACTGCCACCTAAAAGGCACCCAGGTTACTTCTTTACAGTAGCTGAACCTGAACAGCAGTCTATTTAGCAGGAATGAACTGACATTATCATCTCAGGGTACACAAAAGAACCCCAACAACTATGCCTCAGTACTTTGAATTTTGGTCTTAGAAGACCATATTCAAATTCAGGTGCAGATATTATTATTATTTAGATAGTTGCTTGAGATTGAACTGTGGAATCTGCAAATCAGGTTCTGCAAAAAAGATTTCACATGGTTTGAGGGGAGAAAAAGTGATATGTCAGATACATTGTACCATGCTAACACATCCTGAACTTCAGGACAAAACTCTGCGTTTTCCTCCTCATAAAATGGAAGAAAAGCAATTTCCAAACTTGAGCTTAAGGTTATTAGATGAAAAGTCTGTACAAATGGAAGGTAAAGATTCAGGACAGGATGCTCTTTTAGTGGGAAAAAGATTGAATGGAATGGAATGGAATGGAATGAACCAGGTTGGAAGAGACCTTTGAGATCATCAAGTCCAACCTATCCCCCAACACCACCTAATCAACTAAACCATGGCACCAAGCACCCCATGCAGTATCCTCCTAAATACCCCCAGTGATGGTGACTCCACCACCTGGGCAGCACATTCCAATGGCCAATCTCTCTTTCTAATAAGTAAATAAAATAAAATAATAAAATAAACCAGGTTCTGTTTATGCAGACTTAGAGTTGATTTGATAATTTTGTCTAAAATGTAATTTTCTACTATCTTGGAATGCTGCTAGTAGAACAAATCTGCTGTAATAATTTACCTGTTCTACTTTTTCTATTGAAAACGTGAGGAGGTTTTGGGTACCTCACTACTCTCTTCAGAAGTAAGGATTCAATTTTCAGAATTAGTTTTTCCTTTCTTGTCATTTCCTGCTATTCTTCATTGATTCCAGTGAAATCCCTAGTAAAACATCCTCCATCTGCAGGAGGAGGATACTGTTCCTTGTGGTGTATTACCAGAGAAAATATTCTAATGCCTGATAGTAAATCAATATTCATTCTTGCAAGCAAAGATTTACTTCCAACCAATGACAGTCAGAAACACCACAGGTTAGGAGGGCCACAAAAGTAATTTCCTATCTTAGTAACATTCTCACTAGAAGGGTTGCTGAAGGCACTAAGGCTGTAGAAATGAAAGACCTCCCTGTGCTGAGACTCCAAGGTCCTGACCCTACCTTCATTAGCTCCACTGTGCAGAACCAGCTTCTGCAGAATAACGGTGGCCTGTTACATATCCATCCAAGTTCTTCAGATACACAACTTGCAATACAGATGCCTAAAGTCATAGCTATGATCACTGAATTTAACTGAAGAGATTATGTAGTTAAGCTATTTAAGCAATAATAATTGTAAAAAGCAATGCCTTTGGGAAACCTGACAGAGACTTAGTTTTTTTAACTTGTATGACAGATGACAGAACTTCCTCAAACCACCAATCTGTTGTTTAGAAAAAGGTTGATAATCTGCCAACATTCCCACTGATAACTTGGAGCCTGGTATCAAAGGAAACCAATCCATGTATAAAGAGAAGTGCTCCCAGAGACCGAACCAAAGAAAAGATCCACACTGGCAAATCCACTTCAGGGGCCTCAGCAGCAGAGTTACAGGTGGTAAGAGTGAATGCTGGGTGCATCCTCTGTCTCAAATGTGCCACCAAAACCATGAGAGCAGCTGGCTGCTGCTGGCCCAGGATCATGCTTTGAAGCTGCTGCAGGGCAGGAGAACCAGGGCAGGAGGTACATGAGGTGAGGGTGGGCAGCCAGCTCTGCTACCTCTGAGCCTGATAGTGCCTGGTGGCCTCTGAACCACCACCTGTATAGCAGAGAGACGAAGGTCCTCCTCCTTCATTATGTTTCCTACACATAAGCAAGCTCCATACAAGCACTGCCCTGGGATATCAGGTCTATCCCTTCTACTCATGTGCCAAGTCTTCCTGGATTTTTCAAGGTCAACAGTCTAGCATATTGATCTGGCAAACTCGTTTCCATTTAGCTGGAACTGCTACTCTACCCCTGGTCTCTCTCAAATGTGAATAATGTCCGTTTTGTTCTTATTTAGCCTGGCACAGAATGAAGTAGCACAAACTGCAGTCTGGTGTGATCCTTGTTGTCATAGATTATTACTCTGATTTCTTGGAGCTCCCTGACTGTTGCAGCAGTTCCATTAACTTCATATCTTCTCTACTTCTGAATGTCAAACTTTGGCAGCCAGATATTTAGCACGTATTTCCCAGTTAATTCTCTTTCTCTTTTCCCATAGATTTTCTCATCTATTATCGACATAGCAGCAGCTTCAGTACATCTTAGGTAATTAATTCAAGTACACTCACGACACTTTGCACATTGATACTTAGTTCAACGGCATCTTGGAACTCCCCAGCTTAAACTCAGATAAGAGCTGCAAACAGAAATAATTGAGTTTTACCATGGAAAGACAGATAGCCACTCTGAACCAAAGCAGACTGAGCAGTTTAGCAGCTGAGGAAGGAAAATAGCTTCTATCCCATAAAGGATAAAAAGGTTTAAGATGAGCTGCAGTGATTGCTCTGGCTGAAAACTGCTATAAACAGCACTCAGGTGAGTTTAAAACGTGATTATTAAGGGGGAAATGACAATCGATTCATTGATTCTGGTTTTGATAGAAATCTTTTGGTATACATTTTGATGAGTGTTTGATGTATCTTTCTTTGTCAAAACAGGGTATTTTTTTTCCCCTGGAGAATATTTGCTTTTTGCAAAAGAGTGCTTAACTCATTCTGTAAAAGCAATGCTCAAGGCTCTGACTTATCTTTTTCTGTTGGCTTTGGTTTGGTTTGGGGTTTTGGGGGGTTTGTTTGTTTGCTTGGGGGCTTTGGGGGTTTGGTTTTGCCTCTTTTGCTTGTTTGTATTTGCTTTTTTTTAAAGGAGAAACAATTGAAAGTCTCTTTTTCCCTCCAATAAGCTCCAAAAACTAGTGGATATTCAGAGCCAAAGCAGACTGATGATTTCATATTTGTTTTTACTTTCAGGAGTAATTTTATCTCTCTGGGCTCCACTGTAAAATTAAAAGGTACTTGAACAACATTTTATAACACATTTGACCTCTGCTTTCTAGATATATGATTAGCAACAGAAGCTTACATAAAAAGTAGGGAAATGGCTGAGCAGAGAGAGTACCTGCTGACAGAGAAAGACAGCCAGGATCAGTCTAATTTCAGATGTTTGTATTTCAGCCATAAATGACATGAGATGTAAATGCAGAATTCATTTTTACCACAGTGCTGCATGTAAGAACACCCCAAATCTCCAATAGAGACACAGATACTCATGACTAAAAAATATAAGTTATAAAAGCATCAAAACCAACGTAAGAGAAAACTTGTATTAAATGAAAAAGAAAAAAGGCAGCACCAGATACCTTTGCTGAGAGTTTGCATATCATTGCCTGAAGAAGAAAACACTAGAGATCACACCAACCACCACAGCTGTATTCAAAGCCACTAAATTACTCTTAACTCACCAGCAAGATAGTCTGATAAAAACAGAATGCAAAATACAGAATTGACCAGGTTGGAAAAGACCTTCGAGATCATCAAGTCCAACCTATCACCCAACACCATCTAATCAACTAAACCATGGCACCAACTGCCTCATCCAGGCACTTCTTAAATGCCTACAGTGCTGATGACTCCACCACCTCCCTGGGCAGCACATTCCAATGGCCAATTACTATTTCTGGGAAGAACTTTCTCTTCACCTCCAGCCTAAACTTCCCCTGGTGCAGCTTGAGACTCTGTCCTCTTGTTCTGGTGCTGGTTGCCTGGGAGAAGAGACCAACCCCCACCTGGCTGCAACCTCCCTTCAGGTAGCTGTGGAGAGCAAGAAGGTCTCCCCTGAGCCTCCTCTTCTCCAGGCTAAGCAACCCCAGCTCCCTCAGCCTCTCCTCGCAGGGCTGTGCTCCAGACCCCTCCCCAGCCTTGTTGCCCTTCTCTGGACACAACAGTAAAGAAGACATGCTTTGTACATTACCCTGTGTCTAGAGCTCATATCAAGAATTTAATTTAACTACATTTTTAAGTCTTATAATTGAACTTCAGATCCTGAGTTTAGTGTTTTGGGTTGGTTTTTTGTTTGTTTGTTTTTTAAGAGGTATGTATAGGAGTACTAAAAATACAATCTGTAACTTTATCAGTCATGAGGAAAAAAATAGAAGAAAAAAAAATCAGTTTCATATTTGAGCAGCTTCTGTGAAGAGTAAGCATCTTCCTCTAAAGCCTCTGACTTCCAGAAGTAGGGAAAAAAAACTAGGAGGTATAATACAAACTGCCTGTTTTAATATTTTAACACTTAATATAATTTCTACTGTTAAAACTTTTCCTTCCCAGAAAAGGATTTTTTTGTTTTTAACTCAAGGTAATCACAAAGGAAATTCCATTGCTGCTGACTTCCATTTAAAGAAAGAAACAGAACAGAAAGGTAAAGAAAATTCCACCTGCTGGCTTCCTTGAATGTTGCTTAATACCTCCTGAAGGACGTTTTTCTCAGGCATGGCACACGCTCGACTGCCTGCCTTGAGCCAGCTGACAGAGCTCAGAAAGCAAAGTCACTGTGTCAAACACTGAACAGATTTCAGCCAGCATTTGACACAGGCATTCCAGCTCAGGATTCCAGAAGAATTTCTGTAGGAACCAGGTGGATAAATGATACTTACTCATTTTCTGTCTCTGGATAACAGAAGCACTTAATTAAGGGGAATCGAAGCAGTAAAGATGTTAAGCTGGAACTCTCCTATGGTTTATGGGAGTTAAGGTACTCATATGGCTTTAAAAAAAACCTATACATTTATGAATACCTTTTGAATTAATACATGCATGTGAAAATTCAGTGCTCAGTTCCACAAGCTCATTGATGGGATGAACCATTCCTTTTCAAATGCTGAAACTACACTTTGGCTAAAGAGTAAATTAACTGTTTATTTCTGGAGACCATTTGTTTGAGGTATGCAACAAACCAAGGACCATACTCATAATTCCACTTACAGTTGTCCTCTTTCATACTTTCCAGCAATACTGAAGGTATAACTCCAAAAACCAAACCAAACAACCACAACAAAAAGATAAAAGACGTGGAGTAAGGCCCAATCATATGGTGCAGGTTAAATGAGAAAACAAGGATAGGAACTGTTCCTTTAGGTAAAATTACATTCTGCGCAGCTCCTTCAGGGAGAGGCCTTTTAGTCTTTTTCACTCCATACCAGTCCTACTTCTGACACAAATTTCAGAGAAGCATTGAAAAAAACAAAGCAGGAAAAACTAGCAGAACAAATCAGGATTATGCATACAACACAAAGTCATGTTTTTGTGGTACATACAAGCACAACAGCCACGAGAAGGTCTGCTCACAACATGAAGCTCAGCTCTGAAGGGTAACACCTTCCTAAGTCAACAATATAGGCACACAAAAAGAACTCTACCACAAGTGTCAACGTAAAACATGACAGCACAGCAGCTCCCTCCTGCATGCTAATGAAAATCTCCACACCTTCTGCAGCAAAAGCTACATTTGCAACACACCCAAACAATCATGCAGCACATCCTCACAGTTTTAAAGTGGTTTAAGCCATTTGTTTTGTCAGTTCGAGTTTCTTCAGTAACATCATTTTGATGTGGGCTTCACTAAAGCTATTCCTGTGTTTTGCCACACTGAAATGTACATTGTAGAAAGTAGTTATATCACCTAGTCTACATTACCTGCAAAATGGATAATCATAGAATTGTCAGGGTTGGAAGGGACCTCAAGGATAATCCAGTCCCAACTCCCCAGACACGGGCAAGGACACCTCACACTACAGCAGGTTGCTCACAGCCACATCCAGCCTGGCCTTAAAAACCTCCAGGGATAAGGCTTCCACCACCTCCCTGGGCAACCTGTGCCAGGGTCTCACTACCCTCATGGGGAAGAACTTCTTCCTAAAACTTAATCACTTTCATTATTTCTTTGCCTTCAAACATGAAATGGCTCAGTTTACAGTGCATTTGTCATTCCTTGGAGCAAGGAACTCCATCCTGGAAATAAAAGTCTAAAACACATTTCTCTTAGTCAGCTTTTATAGGTCAGAAGTCTTGTGCTTGCTACTCACAATCTGACCTCAATTAACAAAGTCTTTTAGAGGACACTAAATTAGTTTTGCATAATAGAAGTTTAAATTGAAAGCATCTTGATTGTTTTAATTAACACACTGTGTATGACATGACCCTGTTCCAGATAGCAGGAAATTTTGGGTAGTATGTTTGAGGCTGTACTAATAAGTAATGATTCATATTTTCTGGCAAATTACCACAGCTGGGTTAGGAGTTTTCATTGGTGTATAAAACACCTTTCCAAGAGCCACTATTAAATGAAGTACCACTGCATCTTGCAGTTTTCTACAGATCAGGATAACTCTGTGTTCAGATAGATGAAAGCTGTGAGCAGGTTTTGACAGCTCTCATTCCATCTATCACTCTATAAACCTCTCTATTTCCTTCTCTTTGAGTTTTTCAATCATGGCCCTATTGTTCCTCCCAATGGATGATTACACTGCCACTTTTCTTTGCTTCAACTTACTCTTCTTAAACAATCCAGATCCCTGTAACTCAAGGGTTTTGCTGCACGCTTCCAATAATGTCAGTATAGGTACTTTTACTGAAGGAACCACCTCCCACTTCATCTATTAGTATCTAAATGGGTATTGGACATTTTGTGGCTTTTGAAAACAAAACTCCCTTGCCTTAGAATGAAAATCTTGTTCCAGCCTGGAATCTGATCCTGCTACCTGTTTGTACTTGCTCATTTTCACTTGCCGACTCCTCTCTTCCACATCCATGGCACCTGTTAGGTTAGAAAGAAGGGGGGAAAAGAAAAACAATAAATCAATAAATACACAGGCAGTCCTCAATTCCAAGTTTAAAGTTATGCTCATGAAAGTTCTAACACAAAGAGGTGCAATCTGATTTACTTAAATTTCAGTGTACATCGTTTTAGCCTCTGGATTACAATTATTCAACCCGCCCCCAAAGAGTTGTCAGAGGAGGAGAGCAGAAGTGAGTTAGCAGAATCTTAGTGAGTGTTGTACCTTCTACACACTTCAAGTGAAAAGAGCTTTGCAGGCAAAAAAATAGTGATAAAAACGAAGTGTAAATGGAACCCAATGTTTCCAGGAAATAAAATTCTACTATTTCAAAAATTGTTCAAGAGAAACCTCGTCCTTCAGTAAGGAAAAAAAAAAGGAGTGCAAAGACAACCTGTTTGTTTTGGGTTGAGAGATCCTGGTTCTGCATTTATGGTGTGACCCACCACACTTCCAAACAAGGAACAACCCCAGGCTAGCAGACTGTCAGTTTACCCTTTGAGCATCTCATTAGTCTGCTCAAATCCATTTAAAGATGTTTAAGGGAATGTTCAATAGCCACCCACTGGCATCACTCCCACATGCTAATGACACACAGATTCCCAGCTTCAGGATCCACTCCTCTTGGATCAAATACTATTAGCAAATGATTGGACCAAGTGATTAGTCTCAGATAGGGATGGATTCTTGTTATGTGATTTGGGCAGCAGTTGGTATTAACCAGCTGGCACTGTAACACCACAATTTGCTGTGTGAAATCATAAGGAAGTAAGTGCCAGAGTTGAAGTAGAAGAGAGAGAAATACAAAAATGAGAGGAAGACAACAGCCCAGAATTAAAAACAAACAAACAAACCCCAAACCAACAAAACATAAGCAGTAAAAGCATTCAAACAAAATCCAGTTGTCTATTAGACATACACAGGCTTGATTCTCTTCCACTTTTGCATGATATAAATCCAGAGTATTTAGCATTCTGCTGAATGCTACGAAGTATTCATTCTGACTGAGGTTTGTCTCAAACTTTCCATAATTTTAACACAAAAATTGCCTAGGATTACAGTTTCAAAATCCCACTGGTCATAAAGGGAAGTTTCTGGGTGTTACAAATATTGAACAGTCTGCACTGTATTTATGGATCTGAGACAGGAATATTAGATTCCAGTGTACCACAGAAACCTGGTTTAAACTCTAAACCTCAGTTCTAAGTCATAATCCAATAGTCAAGTGGGGCTTTGCAAAGGGCCTCTTCAGGGTCTCTGAGTTTTACATCTTTATTAACAACAGTAAGAGCAGTAGCAGGCACTGTGAGCCCTGCCTGCTAAATCTAGGGTATCTGGAAGAAAAAGGGTGGAAGGAAGAGGGAATGTGAAAAGGCTAAACTGTGCTGACATCTATAAATATTCTGGCTCCTGATTTTTGTATTGAAACTCTCCACCTTTACTCCCTACAAACAACACAAATGCAAAACTTCATCACAACTTTTAGGAGAAATGATAACCAAGAGCATTAATTAAAAAGAAGGAGTGGTGTTTTAAAAGAAGAATCAGCGGTTTGTAGGAAGAGACAAAGTGAAAAAGAGAGCAACAGATGAAAATTCCTCAAATAAAATACAACTACTTTTTCCTATCACAATTTCCCTCAGATGTTTTAGATTCCAAAACAGTATTTGGATAGGACAAGGAGCAATGAATGTAAGCTGCAGACAGGAGGTTCCACCTCAACACAAGGGGGAACTTCTTTACTGTAAGGGTCACAGAGCACTGGAACAGGCTCCCCACAGGGGTTGTGGAGCCTCCTTCTCTGGAGCCTTTCAAGGCCTATCTGGATGTGTTCCTCTGTGAGCTGAGCTAGACTGTATGGTTCTGCTCTGGCAGGGGAGTTGGACTCGATGATCTCTTTGGGTCCCTTCCAACCCCTGATATCCTGTGATGTGCCAATTTATCATTAAGATGCAATGCTGGTTTTTGGTTTTGTGATTGTTTTTTTTCAGTAGGAATCTAGTTTTTAAAGCTCTAAAGATTTGGGTTATTTTACTCTTGAAAACAAAAACTTTACACTTAGAAAAATGATATTTTCCTTCTTCCAATGACAGAGTAAGACAGAAGTAGTTTTATAGTAAAATAACCTTTGCTCCAAAAGGAAAAATAATCTCCAGTGGTCATTCTTCAGTAACATCAAGAAGACATTTTTCACTAAAAGGGATTTTGTTTTTTTCTATTTTTCTTAGGAAGTTTTCTTATTCAATAATCACCTCTGTGGTGTCCAGGCACAGAATGCCACATTTCAGGGTGAAGTAACACAGCTTGAGGATAAATTAGAAATTTCAGCACTTTGAAAACATTAATTCTTCACTAGGATCAGTTGGCACAGTGAACGTTTCCACAAAGCTAATTGCCTGTGATCTGCAAAACCAAGCACTCTGAAATATGCCATTGGAAAGGGGAGTGTAACCCTTCAGGTGAGACCTCTGTAGCAAAATAAGCAAAACTGGTGGCTCAGTTTAGTCTCAGGATAAAAACAAGACAGCAAAATTTAGGGGAAAAAAAACCCAAGCCAAACAAACCACAATATTCAATCCCCATATAATCTCATTGAAAGGAAATCCAACTCACTATGTAGCTCTGAAGCTGCCTTTAACAAGTTAATTCACTTACATGCAAAAAATAGAGAATCCTGAGGGCAGCAGAAAGTTCATAATGCAGGAGATCAGCTTTTGTTCTGTGCATGGAAGTGACATGCGGAAAGAGTGTGCAGGGTTACTGGCTGCCGCAGGCTGATCTCTCTGTAACTTAAGCCAGATGCAACCCTGGTCTGGGTGGGAGGAGGGAGGTTGAGAAGGCATCACAGCACTTCCCATGCATGTGGTGGAAATGCAGGGCTATCATCATCTCTGCTTCTGCTGGCAGATCTAAACCTCGATGTGAAGGTTTAGCTGGAGCAGAAAGTACTTCAAGAGAGCTCAGTAGCTGCCCAATAGGAAGCTTCAGCTCCTAACATGATTTTGGTAACCAAGGCTGAACATCAGTCCTACATTAAGGTCTCCACTGTGATCATGAGGTGATTGAGAGTATGTGCAGACGAATCAGAACTAACTTGCATCTAACCATTAGTTATCAACAGCAGTGAAAATGTGTGGCATAAGCTTTCACACCAGTAGCACAAGGCTGGCTGAGCCCTTGTATGGAGCTGGGCTCATTACACCTTAGGCAACATGTTGGAGTTTTGCTTATTTTGAACTACTATTCAGTGTTTAAAAAACCACCAACCAAAAGAAAAAAACAACAACAAACAAAACACAAAACAAATAAATACATAGAATACATAGAATAAACCAGGTTGGAAGAGACCTTCAAGATCATCGTGTCCAACCCATCAACCAATCCAACCCACCTAAACAACTAACCCATGGCACCAAGCACCCCATCAAGTCTCCTATGCTTGACCTCCTCCTCTCCTAACCTAACCCTGGTCTCTGTTTTCTCTCATTCTTTCTTTTATTACCTTTTCCAGTGGGAATTACTGACTGCTCTACCTACTATGGAAGGTGGTGAGGAGTTTGCTGTGCAGTGGGGCTTCTGGAGCACTGACAGTAAACTGTAAATCTGGGGTATGGAAGTAGAGTGGAGTTTCTCTTAAAATATTAGGAAGGACAGTTTTGGTTAGGCATGGACAAGAGGGATACAACATTTGGGAGGCACAGCAGCTTAGGCATAGGGGGAAAGTAAGAGACTGAGATTTTGGAAGTCAGAAACTTCTAATAGAAAGGCAAAAGGCAGTGTGCAGGTGAGCACACTGTGCCTGCACTGGAGAAGACAGAAATCCTAAGGTGTATGAGAGCCTTCTTAGCTGATTCTGGTCTCTTCACATTTCTCACCCTGATCTGACTCCCTTAAAAAAGCAAAGGAAATACATCTGGAGAAGCCTTTCTTCATTATTATTTCCTAGTGTCTGTGCTGAAATCCTCAGAGCAGCGATCCAACTCAAAGGTACACATTTGCTTACACATATTAGATCAAAGAACTTAAGGGCAACAACATGAAAACATTTTGAATAAGTCACCCTACCTGTATCCCCATTCTCTGGATCTGCTTTCTTTTCTTCTATAAACCAATGAAAGCAACATGTAAAAAAAAAATAAAGAAAAAAAAAAGAAAAGAAAAAAAGGAGGGGGGGAGGAGAGAGAAAATGCAGAAATAATAACAATAAAAATAACATAAATCATGCATTAAAAAGGAAAAGTAATAAAACCCAGCAAATCAATTTAATTAGATGAGTTTAGTCAACAACCAAGTATGGTACTCTGCATCCAGAGGCATATTCACTGCATGCTAGTGTTCACATTTGTGCACTCTTATCGAAGACTTACTGGAGGGAAGCCGTGGGTATTTTGTGCACTTCCAGAATCATTAACACACTCAACAGAGAAGAGAGCAAGGCAGGTGTCACACACAGTTAGTTTACAGTTTCCTTGAACAAGACGACACAAAACCAAAAGGGCAACCTTTGCTGGTGCTGTATGCTTTATGCAGGGCACACACAACCTGCACTCTAATAGCTCAGGCATCAAAACTGAATGTGTCAGAATGGTTTCCAGTAATTACTTTAAATCTTCATGAGCTTAATGCATTTTCATAGCTTCTGCAGGTTAAAAAGGTTTGCTAATGATATTGCTGCAACTTGTCTCGGAGTTAGAAAAGGATGAAGAACAAAAGACACTAACAGCAATACTCAGAACCCAGTTAAAGCACATAAATCCAGCTAACTGATGCCAGCAAACATTCTGAATGCGTATCAAAGGTTGTAAATGGCTCAGGGCACTCCTCTGTCACAAAGAAATGGAAATCCGTTGGATTGCTATCAAATAGTTTGGCAGCCCATAAATACTGCACTCTGACATCCAAGTTTTGTAACTAATGTGAACGAATTTGAAGTCAAATAAAATTTACTTTAATTAGAAATACATTAACTTTTAAACAGACTCTGTTTCTTTTTCTTACAGTCAGCCAAAATGATATTAAATTCAATTAGAACAGTTCCGTGAATATGGAGCAAACCCCTCCAAGCTACAAACCAAAAATAGCATGCTTTCTGAGAATTGCTTTGATTTGTATTGAGGGTTGCTCACAAAATTATCATCTGCTTTACAGTACAAAGAATGAAGAGGGAAGAGTTGTTATGTTTTAAGGAAGTAGCATTTTGTAGGTAGGTAACAAAGCAGAGCATGAAGTTATACTTAAAGAGAAATCACACTGGGGAGAGGTAGAAGTGTAAGAAAGGAAAATGTGCTCCTGCTGAGAGCATAAATGGTGTGCCACACTTGGACAGGCTCTGCCACCCCATCCTGTGTGGGATCAAGGTTATTCTGCTCCTAGTGGCATTGTTAGGCAAATTAATGGGAAACAGAGATGGCAAGTTACAGGGTTGCAGTTTTAGAAATCAGTGGATACCAAAGAGGGTCTTTTAATCTCTCCTATTCCCTCACCTTTCCTACTCCATAAACACAAGGTTATAAATAAGGCCTTTTGCATTCTTCTGCAAGCAGCGTGGCCTATGTTATCTGTATGGGTGTGGATGTTGCTGGGAAAACAGCAGAAAGAGCAAAATAGTAGTGTTTGCTTTCCAAGCTTTCCATTTTGTCAGGTTTTATTTTTACATTACCATCACCAATTTAAAAGCTACAAATACAACACTCTCCCCTACTGCCTCACTGCTTTCTAAAGCAGAAGGTAATTTGATAGCAATGCCACTGATTCGACATAATGCAAAACAGATGGAAATGTAGAGTCTCTTAAGTACCCTAAGGTTTGAGCTCAGACAGAATGATGACATTTCAAAGTTATTCCATATGCAAATAGTATACACAATCACTCCTGGCAAAAAATGCCTAGAAGTCCACCCATCCATCCCTACATCCGGATGACTTTCAACCATGGGTCTACAAATAAAGACATGGTCAAAATAAGGGTTTAGGACACCTGTCTGACCTTCATTTGTTCTTGCTTTATGCTTAACAAGGAAAAAGATTTCCAAATGGATTTATAGAAAGGAATACTATAGTATTAACAAGCATAAAATTCAGTTAAATGATTGACTTTTAAAGTGTAATTGAGATTGTGGCATTGATTACAAATCTCTACAGTAAGCAAATCCTTTAGATTTTTATAAGAAAGGTCAGCACAGTGGATTCTACTCTCTACACTGAGGTTTCAGTTCTGTTGTGAAGGTCTATCTGAAAAAGTATGAGAATGAACAGATGATGGAGTTGAGAAAGACCTCGCTTCAGTTCAGCAGAGCTGAGCAGTATCAGCTGAACAACTGTCCACTGAACAAATAAAACAATGCCAATTTCTCAACAGCAAAGATCTTCACAGTAGCTATGGACCGCTTCAAAAAGCTCAGAGCAGGTTCAGGATCTTGATAAGAAATAGTAAGCTTTTGGTTCCTCCAGTTACTGGGTGCCCAAATCAAAAAAGCTCTAGAGTCTAAATGTCTTTAAAATGCTGAAAACCAGTAAATGGATCTGCATAGCACAAAGTGACAAGAGCCACCAGAGTCAGTCCTAGAAATCTCTGCCAATTCTTCTTATCATCTCGTTAGTTCATATTTTTCTTCATCACTCTGATTAACCTTGGTTTACCAAGGGGAAAGCAAATACTGCATCCTATGATGTAATTATCTCAATTTAAGAACTAAAGTTTTCCAGAATTAACCTATTTAGATTTTAAAAAAAAAATAAAAAATAGAAAGAAAGAAAAAGGAAAAGGCAAAGGAAATTATTTCATGAAGGAGACATTTCTGTATAGTAGAGAAAATAACTCTGTTTAATCTGAATACAGATATATTTCCAACCTGGTTTATTCTATGTATTCTATTCTATATTGAAACATATTGAGGAAATACAGAGATGAGCTCTAGGGATAGAGAGACTGAAATGCTGAAGGATTCTCTCTCAAAACCTTCTTCCACCAGCACAGCTGACATTATAAAACAGTACACACAGACACATTTCCCTGGTCCTGTAATGCTCTATTCTTTCTAATGTATCTAGTAGGCATCTAGCAACCTGACAAGTGTTTAGAAGATAATATGAAGAGAAAAGAATTCTAAGAGAGAGGCTTATAAAAGATCAGATCAACAAGAACTAAAATAGACCTAAAATGGTCCTGAGTGTTTATAATTTCTTGGAAATGCCTTAACAAAACAAGCTCTGCTGTTCTGATGGATACATGGCCAAAGAACCCTGGCAGGCTTCACCCACCCTGCCTCAAGAGGTACCACAAGCAGGGAATCCTAAGTCCCTTGAAGGAGAACATGATCATCTTCACACTTGTCCAAACAGAACAACAGTCCCACAGCAGGACAGCAGTTGTCTGCCTAGCCAGGGATACTGATGGCAGCACTGAATGATTGCTCAAAAAACTGCTGGATTCCTTGGGACAAAAACAGGCAAGCTTCACCCTGCAGCCTTAAGGTTAAAAATGGGAGGTGATGAGCTTTATAGGCTTCCTGCCCAGGGTTTCTTCCTTCTCTCAAAACTGACTGCCCCAAACTTGGTTAGATTCTGGTTCTCTCTTGAACTGTCTCTCTTGCAATGATTTTTAGCTGTGCAGGGAATATTGCAGCAGGTTGGTTCAGGATAGGACTTTCAAATAGGTCTAGAAGAAAGAGATTTGCATCATCTCTGGCTGGGGCCTAAAATAAACCTAGGCTTCCTTGCTTTGAAGCGAAGAAATTGCAGGATTTGCATCTTATTACAACAGAGGCATGGAACTCTTGTTTGGACATAAGACAGGGTAATGACAGAAAATACTACATGCTTCTATTTTTCATGTTTGCCAATACTTAACATCAGCACTATGGCTCACACTTGTGTTTGTAGAGTGGATAAATTAGCTTCAGTACTGAAGGGCTTTACTGAAAATTGGTTCTGATTTGTCAAAGTAGTGCAAATCATTAAGCAACATTTTATTTTGAAGATCAAATGTATATAAAGATAGGACCCTAACTTTTGTTAAGTACTTACAGAAATGGTAGCCAAATTTTTTAGTAGATATTTGTACTGAGATGCTGTTTGTGAGAAAACAGGAAAAACCATTTTATTTTAAAAAAGCTTAAAAAAACTCCCTGAAACAATATTCTTATCAAAACATGCACAGGAGACACGATCGATTCTCCTAAAAGCAACAGCTAAACCGTGTTTGCTTTGAACATCAAACCTTGCCAGTTAAGGCTCTTGCACTCAAAGGAATGCTGTATTCTATTCCCAGAGCCATTCAACAGGAATTTTAAGAAATTAGCTCTAATTTTTGTCATTCTGGCTGTCTGTCCTGTGAAAAACATAACTGGCTGACTACTACAGGTAGCAAAAGATGTGCGATAGAAATGGTTGTAGGATTTGGTTGTAGGATTTTGCTCCAGGGCTTTCATGTCCAATGTGTGGCAACTATGAAAAACAAATATTGCAGCGAGCAAGGCCTTTCCAAGTCTATGATCCACATCACAGTCTGAATGAAAAGAATATGCCTCACAGCTACAAAAATGGGGGGGGGGGGGGGAGAGGGAGTTAAGGTGTATATTACTGTTTGAATGAAATTGAAGTTCCTGTCCTTAAAAGGGAAGGCTAGAATGAAGACAATTTCAATTAGCCAGCTTCCTTGGGGGGCAGCATGCCTTTGCATTCCTGTTTTCTATTTGACTATTGCTTGATTTTTTTTTGGGGGGGGGAGGAGTTGTCTTCTTGGCTTCAAGCTTGACACACTAAACAAAGACTGTAAACCCAGGGGACATTTCTCACCAGTTAAACCAATTTTTATCACAATGCTTGAACCACGTTAACAATGGTCCTTTGGATTATTTGCAGAATACATGGCACTGCTTAGCAAAAGAATTGAATAAGATGGTGTGGTGATCTAAGCTAGAAAGTTGAAGCAGCTCTAGAATCATGAGGTCATAAACTGACAGGGTCAGCTCAGGTCATCATCACCAGGCATAGATCAATGCAGCTGGCAAAGGATAAAGGTCTTTTGAAGCAAGCTGGGGAGATCTACTTTGCATGATTATTAAAGTAGTGATTGGGGTCATGACTATGGTTTTTTTCTAATGGTATGTAGATTCATTTCCAAAGTGATGCTTGCAGCTAACTCTGTGATGTTTGTCTTTGCTGCCTCATAGATAGGTGTACATATATTTTAATGGCCTTTGAAAAATACTGAGTGCCCACATGGACAAAAAAGAAATTAAAAGAAAGAAGCATTAAGACAAACATTAGCTCAAACATCCCCTTTTGCCTCTCACAGAATTCTGGCACGGGCTCCCTCTACCTATATGCAGCAGCAAACCCTCAGAGTCTGTACTCATAAAAATCCACTCTGATCAGCTATGCTATAAGCTCTGCATTGCCTTTCATGTAAGTCTGAGCACAGTATTGTCAAGCTGTCCAACTCCCTGTTTGCCAAGAGTGGAAGCTCCTCAGACATCCCACCGTTGGTACCCTCCACAGCACCCTCCACAGAATATTTCACATTCTGATACAGCCCCTTCAAAGCAGACACAAACACTTGGTGATAACTATGCTTCTGTTTCCAGAAAAGCAAACAGCTATTAATAGAGATTCTTCAGGCATCTTAAGAATGCAAGACATCCTCACTAGCATCTCACCAACCAGAAATACGGGCAAAGATTTAACCAGAGAACGTACAGCACAACAGCGGTGCATGCACCTGCATGCAAGAAGCAAGAGAATTCAACTAGCAAGCCCTGACTGATCAAAACCATTTATGCAATGCTGTTCTTCTCTTGCACAACTATGCTCTCAGTTTTAATTACACAATCTGGTATTTTTACTATCTGTCCTTCAGCAGATTACATGGTTCAGTACAGATGGCTATTTTGAGGGGTTGGATTTTGAGGCCTTTGCTTTCTGGGTTTAATTCTAACCAGAATTCA
This sequence comes from Dryobates pubescens, assembly GCF_014839835.1. Classification (NCBI taxonomy): domain Eukaryota; kingdom Metazoa; phylum Chordata; class Aves; order Piciformes; family Picidae; genus Dryobates; species Dryobates pubescens. The sequence goes on from NC_071625.1 coordinate 1,747,675, forward strand.
AAATAAGGACCTTTTTAAAGCAAATCCCAAAACAACTGGAACACATCTCCCTCTAAAGGCACGGCTTGGAAACATCATCTCACCCTTGTTTGTAGCTGTGTGCACAACTCCTCAAAGTGCCCCACTGAGGTGAAACATTTCAAACTATGTTACTATGGGGCAATGACTTTAGATCGGAGCAGGGTAGATTTAGATTAGACGTTAGGAAGTTCTTTGATGTGAGGGTGGGGAGACACTGAAACAGGTTGTCCAGGGAAGTTGTGGATGCCACAGCCCTGAAGGTGTTTAAGACCAAGGTGGGTGAGGCTTTCAGCAACCTGGTCTAGTGGGAGGTGTCCCTGCCCAGAGCAGGGAGGTTGGCACTAGATGATCTTTAAGGCCTCTTCCAACTCAAACCATTCTATGATTCCATGCACAAAGTAAACTAATTGCTCCAGAGGTGAAGGGCAGTAACGATAATTTTTGCAACTACACTGCTGATTGTGCTTCTCCATTTCTGCTGTAGCCAGTTAAATTTATCAGTGCCCAACACATTCACTTACCACTGTTGGTGAGCTATAAACAATGTTTTACAAAAGAGCATCTGAAGTGAAAAGCCAAAAAAGAAATTAATAACACACAGGTTTTGCCTTCCCAAATATGTCCAAGAAACATAGGTGATGGGAATATGTGTTCTTCTGAGACACTGCGTAAAATTTTAAGGTTTGATTTGTCATTTGAGAAGGCAAAACCTGTGTGTTATTAATTTCTTTATCAGATGGGCTGATGCAGTATTTTGATTCAATCAACAACTTCAAAGGAAAGGTTTTGGATAAAAAGGTCCACAACATTCCTTTCCTTTTATTATGAGCAGGCAGAGAATGGGTCACTCAGCCCTCTAATTTCATTTTTGCAAAGGAAGAGATTCAGGATCACTGCACAGGAAGTGGGAATGAATAGTAAGCACAAAGTGTGCAAGCTTGGTCTCTCTACAGCACAATTGATCAATTTCTAATAGGGGTGATTTGCAGCAAATGAAATTCAGTTCACACTGCCAGTCAGTCATGGTCTCTATCAATACTCAGCTTTTCTCCCCTGTAATTTAAGTGATTTCTATCCTGAGATTTGTTTAATATGAAAACCACAGCAAGTAACACTTCTAAGATTCTTTAAAGATAACCTCTGACTCTGATTAGGAGAAGAATAGTACCAAAGGCAAAAACATGAGCTCTGGAGGAGCAAGTCATGGCAGAGAAAAGACAAAACTCTCTGACTAAATACCACCTGAGCTTAACGGACCAGTTAATGCCATCAAAAACTGCCTCAGATTTTAAGAACTACACAGCACCCAAGCACCTTCTCCAATTTGCTGGGATAATAGCAGAGGCAGAGGAAATAAATTAAAGCTCTGACACAATAACTATAACATTTAAATTTTAGAGGTGAATTCAATTAACTCGTGTGGGAGAGTTCGGTGTTCTGTCTTACCGCAACTGAACAAGCAAGGAAGTGTGAACAGCTACTGCATTTTAAGCGCTAGGATGCCTTGCTAGACATTAGTTCTCTGCCAGTAATGTAAAATACATGGAAAATTCAATAAAATGGCAGAAGAAAATCTGATGTGAAAGATGAAACCACAGCTAATATTAAAGAAAAGCCATGAACAGCACAGCTACGTTAGAGCTCCTTCACTTTTTTTGACGTCTCAATCTTTCTTGTTATCACAACCTTATGTTTTACACTCTTTGGCATGAGAGAATAGCTTTTGATCACTTACAACTCTAGTTCTAGTCAAAATAGGTTTGATTCAATGAAGCCAAGTTTGAAATTGCAGGGCATGAGATTTAACTTACTTAAATTAGTTAGCTCTCAAATATCCTCCTCAGGGTGAACTGAGGATGGATCAGTTTCCTGATTTTTTTGGTAGCAGTTTTTCAAATGCAAAGATAAAAGAAAGGATCGATTGATTTCATTCTAGTTGGAATCCTAAAGGCTAATTACAGTTAAAGCAGACAGGAAACAAGGCCTGGTAAGATAGAAATCTGATCAGTTCAAAGTCTTAAGGCATAGCACACACCAGGAATTCGATTTTTACGCTTTTTTTGGGGGGTGGGGTAGAGTGTATAGTTTATAGGTAATAAAAATTACATCAGCTTCATAAATTCTTATGGTGTCAGTAGGGGGTTGGACTGGATGACCTCTGGAGGTCCCTTCCAACCATTCTATGATTTAAATATATTGAGGGGGAAGAGAGTGGAAAGTATGCGAGGTGAGCTGTAATAAAATCTACAGGGAAAGTAAAATGCAAGAAAAAAACCAAAAAAAACCAACCAAACCAAACCACAGAGAAAAGCAGTAGAAGAGACAGACCTGAGTTTCTTCTCCTTGATGATTCCGCTTCTTCTGTGATCACATCGTGTAATGTACAGACATAGACAAAGGAGATGGGCGTGAGAGGATGTATTCAGAAGGTTAAAACTGACACTGAGGGAAAGGGCCAAAAATTGTTTGAGAGAGAAGTCTTCAGAGCAGTTAGTAAATGGGGAAAGAAGTAACACAGACACCAGAAGGAAAGAAAGCTGAAGAAGAAGTGGTCAAACTACTGTTATTGAAAAAGAATAGTAAAGACAGGATTAGTATAGGAGCTGAGGAAATAACAAAAGTTATAACTGACAGCAAAGTCAATCCATGCAATGAAGCTGAAGAAAAAGCTGGATAGTAAAAGATATGTTAACTACCATAGACACTTTTGTTCATGACTGTTCAGCTTTTTGGAATGTTACCTACTTAAACACAAGTATTACTTTTCTCTTTCAAGTGCTGAGTATTCAGTTGAATGCCACCAATGAGAAGTCCGTCATTAGACTTTTCCAGTCACTGAATTGCTGTCATTTATGCTGAACCAAGCTTCACATATGCAAAATGGAAAACAGACTTGTTTTTTTAATTGTTGTTGGTTTTTTTTTCCCCCCCAAAAAAAGGATATACACAAGCTCAACAATTTCAGAATCCACATAACACACTCTGGAAAGGACTGCCTTCTTATAGCACTCTGCCAAAGGCAGATTATCAAGCTCAAAATACAGAAGGTGAGAAAAGAGAACACACCGCTAGTAACTCTCATGGTCAATTCAGCAGATACATGTTCAGAAGGAAATGTTACTCTCCTCTCCCACAAGTGTAAGTGGCTGCAAATGCATGCAAGCAAAATGCCAAAGCGACTCTTGGGTTACTTACTTTCTTAATTCACATTCAAAACCACACTGCCACTTCAGACATGGAGAACATCTGAGGGACAGTGTCACTCTCTGTACTGAAAGCCTACTTGCAGCAAAAGAAATGGGAGGAATTCATCTTGAAAAGCAATGACAGTGACAAAGAATTGTGAGGCTACCATCAGCAGCAGAACAAAACTCAGTACCATGCTTTTGTAACAATATATACCTGAGGCCTGATCTAACTTCAGCCTACGGTTTGTTAATGAGTCATAAAACACTGCTTGTAATTAATTAACACTGCAGGTGTTAGATTAATAATCTAGCTGTTAAGTTCATACACCACAAAAACGTGCTACAATTTTACCCATGTTTTACAGTCAGTATCAAGATGCAACTGAAAAAGGCAAAATTAGAATAAGCAACACAAGTCAATAAAATTAAATGAAAGAGAACACTAGATTCCATCTGATAACCACTGGGATCTACACTTAATCTTATTCTCTAGCTGGCAGGTTGTCATTTTCATCTGCTATCAAAACGCCAAGACTGGCTCAAATCTGTGCTGCAAACACAAGCAGTTTTTAAGGTACATTTAGAATGCATTTGTAGGCAATTCCATTTGCTTGCAGAAGCAACATGTGGCAGTGCTACGTGTCACTATGTCATATGCAAGCATAGGAGCTGGAAGTCTTAACAAAGAATTCCATTCATTCACAGGGTCAAGTAATGACACATAAATATTTTTTGCCTGGGCAAGCACAATGAATCCATGGGGTGAAGTACAAATAATCAAGTAGAAAGATGCACTCCTCCCTCATGTATTACAGCTTGCATTAATATAGTGCAGCTATAATTGCTACAAGTGTTCAATAAATCATTATTACCCACCACTGACTCCCAGTTAAAGCACTTACTATTTTCTGCAAATGCTTCCTATTACGGATCCCTAGCCCTGAAGCAAGCATTCCTGCGACGTCAAAAGCAGCTGTGAGAAAGTAGCTATCATGACACTTCACTTCTTATTTTCAATATCCATAACAGTGCACAGCTTTGGGACAGAAACTGCATTGGGAGAAATCCTTCTCAATAAGCTTTCAAAGGATGTTTGGAATCACACATTCCCAGATTAAGAGTATGCTGGGTGTGGTAAGGCAAGGCATTCCAGAAGTGCCAGTGGGACTCAGCATGGCCATGGCTGAATACCATGGAAGCTCCCTTTGAAGATTTCAGACCCAAATGAGCAGTGTTTGGCTGCACATTAGTCACATGGACCAATAATGTTTTTAAACTGCATTTTTACATCTCCTTATTTGTTATGGAAAAAACCCAAACATCTACAATTCTGTACACAACGTGAGAAACAAAAATCATTTTTAATTATAATTATTTTTTTTTTCAGTTTGGAGTTTTTAATGATCAAATGTATCAGAAGAATAACATTCACAGAAGCCAGAGAGGAAAAGATAACAGGTAGCTTCTGACTGTTCAGCTGGTATCTCATCTCTTGAGATAAAAGGCTTGTAATATTCTTATATTCATTGTTGCAAATATGAACCAAATAGCAGAGGTTTTGTCATGGTAAGGCAACAACTACCTCTAATTAATGATGTTAAGAAGGAAGTATTCATAGGCTGATTAACTTAGACACAATAGCACTTAAGTACTCCTGATTAAGAAACCGTGCTGTAAATCCCAAGCAACAGTTCAAAAGTTCTCTGACCCTGTGGCTTGTAATTGATTGAAACTGATCTTGGTTAATGGAAATACCTTAAAATCTGAGAATAAAACAATGGAATGAAATCCTACTACATTTACATCATGACAATAGGCAGCCTTCGTTTGCGTAGTTAGTGCTTTGATGTAGAGCTAGCATGGATTGGGCTCAATTGTTTATTGTCTTATACACAATTGAGCCTCTGTGAACGAACTTACCAGGTAAATGACAAGCAGGTGCTGTAATGCAAGTTTGAAGAAAACAAGTGCCATCTATTTGATCATGCTGTGATACGGAATTTTCATTGTAAGGAATGCCACTGATTTAAAGAGAATCTTTCACAAACTCAGTGTTCAAAAGGCCATGCACATCTGAAATCCCAACAGCAGCACAGGACAGAGAGATGGAAGTTGATTACTCTGTTTTTCCCTCAAGGCTTTTCTTAATTTCAGTTTTCTCCTTCTTAAAAACTTGACACCTTCCAGTGCACATGAGGCCTCAGAAATTGCTGTGACTTCTGGATTTGGAAAGCCACAGCTCTGGGCACTTCGCAAAATAAGATATGCAACAGCTCAATCAAGGAGGTGTAACCTTAAAACACGGAGGAGACTTTCAGACAGAATGTTCCATGCAGTCTGTACACTCCATAAATATATGTCATTAGTCTGGATGTGATTAGAGCTGAACGACATAACGCAGCTAGCTCTCAGGGAAGGTCCTCTGACACCATTCAGACTCTGCACTGCTAAGCATGCAGACAGAAGAGTCGATAGCAGAATAGCTAACAGGAGAAGTATTTGTTAAAACAAGACTTAGAGCAAAAGGCTATTTGACTACATTCAGGTGTGAATAAAATCAATTTACCTAACCTTCCAGTTATCCTTCCTACAGATACAGATCCTGTTCCCCATGTCATGAAGTAATCCCCCATGAGTTAAAGGTGAGTTCTTTATCTCAAACTGTCAATCCATGCACACAAAATCACAACAGTATACTGCAGAGATGCTGACACCTTTCTCAAATATACAAGCAGACAACTAACTAGGATAGAGAAAATGCAGGGAAGACAAAAGTATTTAGGTTTGGCATTACATAATATATGCTCTATAAAATATAGTCTTAGGTAAAGACAGTAAGATGGAACACATGAGTTATTCCCACCCAAAGATAAGGATAGTAGAGCAGAAGGTAGAAAGTTATATACAAGAAGAAATCTTAAATACTCTTCTAATAACTCTATAAATCAAACAAAAATATGAAGACTGTATTACTTTTCCATAAGTCTCAAGATATAAACTAAATGAGGAATGCACAGAGAGACCTTTTAAGTTGTTGGTTTTTTCCCCTGAATAAGTTTGCCTTATAATTTTATAAGAAAAAAATAAATTAGTAACATTTCAAACTCTTAATGCAGCACATTGGATTCAAAATATCATAAATCCTGAAGATAGAATAAATCTTATTAATAACTTCTGTCATCAAACATCAATACTACTTCAGAAAAGATACTTACAACAAAGTTACAAATACATTGCAAATAAATCAGACCTCTCCACAGTCTAAATTCTCTTCTCATCCTAGTGATACCAAGAACTTTCACCACCTACAGAACCAGATTGTCCAGTAGGTGAGATAGTTAAGACTGCAGGAATGGTTTCCAAAACACAAAATGCAATGAAAACAAGAAAAAAGCAGGGGTAGTTTGTCAGGCATCTCCAGGCCACCTCAGCATTTGTGATCCACAGTAAGTTACAATTTTACCCTGAACTTGGCTAGGACACTGAAGTGCAATATTGGCCTGCATCGGTGTCCTGCTCACACTGGGACTGCAGCTCCCATTCACAGAGGCTCATTTTCTCTCTTGTAATGTAGTACAGACTGTGCATACTCTCTTTCAAAGTGGTACAAGAAAAACACAAACGTAAATTTCAAAATAAGCAAATATGTGATTTGTTTATACCCAATGCTCACGATGTCATTTACATGCAGTATGAGTGTGCTCCCCTTTATCTCTCTGTGTCCAAGCATTACTTGGTCTTTTCCAGCCTCCTTCATTCCCTACCTCTACCTGTGTCTCCCTTTTTATAATTTCCAATGTATTATACTTTCAATTTTGACCACAAACAACCACCACTTGGTTTTGAATTAATTTTGACTCCTGTTTTACTGCATCAACTGATTCCATGGCGACAGATAAACTACAAAATCTATCTATATATATGTATAAAGACTTGCCATTGGTAAGCACATATTACCTTTGTATTTTCTCACGTGTTCAACCTGCCATTGGTTTGAGTCCCACAAAACTTTAGCAGCATATTAAAGAAATACATCAGCCCTCACAAAAACACAAACACAATTTTACTCAAGTTTGTGTCTGTCCTAGACTTTGACATTTGCAGCTGTGGCCTTCCAAACCAGTTCTGCGGATTTCCTGCAGCACTGGAGTTCAGTGGTACGGTTCCAGAGCAAACAAATAAGGCATTGTTTGAACACACAACACATTTCCAAAGTGACAACTTTTCTCATTCCCATACCTGTTTGATTTCTGTTCTTCTACATGTTTGGGTTTTTTTCTTACAAGGTTTCATTCATGCTCCAAAATCTACAATGCCCCAAGAGCAGATATCTAACGTAATATCACACCCACTCCCAAAAACTGGGGAAGCTGGCTCTAAACAATTATTGCTAATAATGATGAATGTGCCATCTGCCTAGGCCTGAGTTCTTAGCCACCTCAGCTGGGAGACAGAGATAATATCCTTACCTAGCTAACACATAAAGGAAAAATTTGGGCAGAGGCATCTGCAGAACTCATGTTAGAAAAGCAGCAGCAAAGACCTGCAGACACTGTCTTTTGAATCTGTCATGCAATACTTCAAACATTTAGCTGGAAAAGAAGATGCATTACATTCTCTTCATGACTCTAATGAGCAAGACTTGTTTTAACCTGTAATTTCCTCTGCTGCATTAAAAAGCCAGGGATCAGGCAACGCAACTGCAGGTCTGGTCTTTCACAGCTACGCTTCCTAATCCCTAGGCCACAAAGTCAATTCACATTCTGCTCCTCTTCTTCAGTTCTGACTCTCACACTTTCAGCTGTACAATAGCTGAGTTTCAACAAAGAAGCTGGAAGTGATCAGCATGTAGATGAGCCTAAAACTAAGAATACAGCATTAATATAACAGGTGGCTCAGCTGGCCAACCTTGCAGTCTTTAACCTGCATGATGTGGAAAAGTGCTGTTATTACAGGAAGTGAACCAACTAATACGCCCAAAAGAGAGAGACTTGTAGCCCAAAAATCAACTTAAGGACTCTCAAAACCAAAAAAATCCCATAGATGTGGATCAGCCTTTAAATATAGGACAAGACCTAAAGTTTAAATATGGGGCTTTTTTTCCCGTTTCCCTCCCTTTTTCATATACTTCCTCCTGTCTCTTTTCATTTCCTTCTCATTTTCTTTTGCTTTTTCTTCTCTAGTTCTTACAGCATGCTCATCACCACAATATTGCAGTCTCTTTTGCAAGTGCATAACTTGATTAGAACATTTTTATTGGCTCATTCAGAGAGAATAATACTATCATCAATGCAATTATCACCATGGTTATTACTAGGCTTGCTTTTTATTGCTATGCATTTGTAGGAAGGAAGATAAGTGTCAAAAGATGCACTTTGTGTTTGGGGTTGAAGAAAGTTCAGGACAGTTTGGAGTTTCAGAAGAAATCCATTCATGTACAGGACAGAAGAAAGAAGAATTCACTTAGATTTTACAACTCCAGGCAATCTGCAGCTTGGATTTAAAAAAAATAAAATCATATCAAAACATTATTTCTGCCATTTGTGATGGTACAAGTAGGTTTCAAATGCAAGTTTTCCAGTGACCCATGCAGCAGATACCTTGGTTTGGTCAACTAAGTAAGGATCAGCATAACTCATACTTGGATTCCCTGAGGCTTGCACTCAGAGATAGATGACACCAAATTGCAAAACTAAAAAGTGCAAGCTGAGTCTAAGAATGTGCCAGACCGCTGTGGCTTACTGCATATGCATTCTAACACGATTGCTTCCAAAAGCACATCTATTTCAGCTATTCTAGAAGAGAACTATGTCATCTAAATGGTAGCTACATACTAAAAACTTCACAGCAAAGTGAAAATCAAATCAAATCAAAAAGGTCCAAAGGTACACCAAGCACACACGCAGTACAAAAGCATGAAATGCAGTCTTGTAGTCTCATGCTTTCATCTGGTTTTCCAAACCCTGACAAACCTGGCTCAGAATGGGGTTTCTTTTTCGGCAATGGTTTGTCATCAGTTATTGCACCATTCAACTTTTTCTGCTGGTCCTCCCATGTAACTTCTAGCACAAATCAAAAAACAAATCAGAAATGTCATGTAACTTACGTTTACAAAGCACCTAATGTCACCTGGGACAGCTCGACCTAAACAAACGGACTGGCATTAACGTGGCAAAGATTTAGATTAGATCTTTAACCTACAGGTCTTTAGTGGAGAGAATTAGTAAACAAGCATCTAACAGAATATACTCTTTAAAAGTTAATATCTATGTGCTTAGTCAAATATCCTGCTCTCTTTGATATTTAACAACTGGAATCAGTCACAAAAAAATCTCTTATCATACCAATGCTTCCTACCAAAAGCAAAGCATTCCTAAGCTTGCAAAATTTTCAGGAGCTAAGTGTCTCAAAAATATTTAACTCACTTGGGAGCACTCCAGAAGTGCTTCCATAATAACATTTGAATTGACTAGCACGACAAGATAAAGATCAAGATAAAAAACAAAACAAACCCAAAACCAACAACAACAAACTCTTTGAATAAGTATTTTTGCCATGCGTTACCCTTAAAAAAGCAAAGCAAACCCACCCCAAATCTTTCATGGAAGCAAGACAGGCTGCTTTTCAATATTTGTAATAAAAGTGGCAGTATGAGCACGTAAACACTTTCAGAAAGGCTCCAGTGAGCACCTTCTACAGCTTTAGTTATTCTCATGGTGTCTCTGCATTAAATTCAAATGGCTGCTTAATTTTATCAGCAGTTAAGTACAACTCTTAGATTGAATATATGCAGATTGGAGGTACTCCAGATCAGGTGAATAGCTTCATTGACTTCTAGAACACAGCACGAGTTTGGCTAGTAACTGTTACTATTACAGCTATGAAATAAAAATATATATCCATTATACTTCCTCCCACATTTAACCTTCTCTTTGCCATTTTCTAATTCCATTCCCATCTCCGTGCTTTACAAAGCTAAGAAAATTAGTTGTTAAATGAAAGCTGTCTATTTGGGAACTAGGAAGCAACTCTGATGAGCAGACAAAATGCTAAATGTTAGGGCTGGCCATATTCCCTCTGGTTAGATAAATATGCATTTATAGTCTCTAAAATATTTTTCCCCCTGTATTCCAAGGCAAAGAGCTACCCCTGTTGTTTGAACCAAAGCTAACTTTCTTCAGATTTTAAATATTTGGAAAGAAACACCATGTCCTAATTCATCATTCACCTCTACCATGCATTCTGTTTTCTGTTGTCCTAATCAGCTTTGAGTTACAGATAAAGAAAGCTGTAAATCATTATTTGTACTGAAAGACCTCACATCGATTATGATGCACCTTCATTTGCTATCTGATGCACCTTTGGAGCTAGAGGGATTTGAAGAAGTGCACTGATCCAGATTTTTCGCCCCCCCAAAAAGCAGAGTCTTTAGATGTAGTTATTTCATCAGATGCAGTTGTTGAACCTGCCCCCTGGGCACTGCTCTCCACAGTGGATTATGTGGCCAGGTTCTCCCAGCCAGATGTCAGGATGAGGCATGGTTGTCTGCCGTTTCCTCCTGGGAGTGATCCTCACTTGTGCTGCCTGGGACGGGTGGGTGCACCGAGTGTGTAATACAGTCTCAGCACTTCCTATATTTTCATTCAGAATATTCAACATCAAAGGCATTCAAGCACAGAAACAATGTATTGTACGAACAGTTGCATGTTTCCAGCTTTTGTGAATTTTCAAACGTGCCAACGTAGCAACAGAAATGTTGCAGTTGAAGAGGAGTGATGCAGCAAACTGCAGCGTACAACATGATGCAGCAAAACACCAGATGCTAATGGTGAGCACTTTCCTTATGCAAATACTATGCCCCTCTCTTTTCCCTGCACTACAGACAGTAATAACCATTGCCACAATTACCCTCTGCTGGAAACATTTTAATATATTTTCTCTTTTACATTAATGTCTTTTTATTTATTTATTAACTCCACTCAGCTTTTATACTCTTGTCAGCACCTCAGATTTCAGAGGACTAATTTTTATCAGTGCCTTTCTAGTTTTAGACTTTTAATTAGGTTATCATGAAGTCTTGACTTTTTCATTAGGACATACTTAATTTAGTCATCTCTTCCTGCAAATGAAAAAAAAATCCTCAGAACTGCCTTCTATTTTTTGATTTTATAGATGAATCCTCAGAAAGCAATTATGCTTTTAATGCATAGTGACAACTACTGTAAAATTGAGTCAGGAGTGGATTGGGCTAGTGCTTCCTAATCCCAAAGCAACACAATACAGAGCCATTAGAACTGCGGGATAAACTGTGGTGTTTTGAGCCAGGCACTCAAGACATTTAACACATGCATTAAGAAAATAATTAAGAATTATAATAATTAAGAATGATGAGGATAATGCAAACCACAAACAAACAAATTAAAAAATCCCCAGACAAATAACAATCAGTCTCGAGAGTTCAGATGGAGAGAAACATTCTTGGCTGTTAAATCTCTACTAGGGGAAAACAAATGGCTTCAAGACCTGATACACAAATTGTCCCAGACATACTACATTGTATCTGGAAGGAATCCAGCACCACCTTACACCACTGGCGTGCTGCTAATGGCATTAAAGCCAGCTCCAGGTGACATAAATCAGCAGTGTAAGCCTTATGCCAGACTGCTGATGTTCCTGCATCAGAGATATCTTCAGATGCCTCAATAAAAGAGCACTGATGTTCCCTTATCCTACTGTAACAGGAACCAGACCTGTCCAGCATTTGAAGACAAATAATGACCAACAAAGTCTTTTTCTGATGAATTCAGAGACAGGTCTGCTGTCTTCCCAGGTAACATTCTACAGCAAGCTTGAGGACACCACATTTTAGCTGCTTCTTTTGACCCAGGAACACCTGATCTACATTTTTTTTTCCTCCATACACTTGAAGAATATTTGAATGATTCTATACATGACAGCTGAAGGCATTCATCTGAGATGTTTCCTCCAAACAGGAAAATGACTTTACCCTAAATGCTGGTAAATTGTGGATAGGATAATGGCAGGCACAGCATCTCTCCTTTGTGTGCTGTATGAGCCAGGCAAACAGCATGCACACATACACACACACCTCCCTCCGCTGCCTTCACCTGCGAGTGGTGTGTAGGCTTGTGCCAAAGCAACCAACAAATGCTGGGATATGTTAATAACATTTTAAAATAAATTGTTGTTCAAAAATCACTCCAGGTCACAGGCAAGTACTCAGAGTATCACTTGGTAAACTCACAGCCTACTTTTAGCTGAAATGTCAAAGTAGCATTTTGCCGCTTTTATAAATACAACAGCGCTGTGAAACACGCAGAAAGATCAAACGCTCTTAAAAGCGCCAGCTAAGTCAGTTAATGGTACATTCAATATCTGCATATTACTATTTAGTAAAGCATAATTAACTATCACAAAGTAAACACATACATTTTTAGGCCAGAATCAAAGCTTTTTGCCTGGCACTGTTCAGGAGAGAGGGAGGATCTGTTTGTTTTGTATCTTATATTTTTCTCTCTAAATATGGCAGGTTTGCTCCCTCTTCTGGTTATATGCCTGAAACGTGTTAGAAACAAATGCAATACAGCTGGCCTGCTAGCCTGTTACCAATAGGACTTGCTCTGCTATCTCAGAACAGCTCTACTGAGTCATCTGTTTGGATAAGTAGGGCAGGTTTATGTTGGCAGGACTGATTTAAGGTGAGAGAAAGGGTGCAGAGAGGCTGTGTAGGAGACAAAAACAACATGTAAAAACACCACAGAAAGATTCTATTGATGTTTCTGTGGGCTCCCGAGGCACAGGTAGTAGGAAAATGGGGATCCAGCATCTTGGATAAGCACACTTGCTCTGCCCTTATTCCTTTCCCCTAACATCCATGCCCAGAGACTCCAGGATTTTCAGTCAGGCCCAAAATGACTCTCTTCATACTTCTATGAAAGGTAATCACAAAGGAAGTCAAAATGTCTCCAAAGTCTAATGATTAATGCTAAATAAGGCAAATTACGAGTAATGGCCAACATAAATGTGGAGCAAAATGCAAGCTTCTACTCTGCACCCCTCTCCCACAGGCTCTGCTCAGTTTGCACTCCCACTCCCTGGCTGTCAGCACACGCTCTCTGTGCACTCCAGGAAATGTGAACAGCCTACAAATTCACCCTGCAGAATGCAGGATGTAAGGTTTAGCTTGGAACAGGCTTTCTTTTGCCAGGTTATTTATTCTTTAGTGGAAAAGGTGCAACCTTACAGCAAGTATTCAAATAGTTTCTAAGTAGAAAGGTAATTTATTATTATATGACTATCTCTCTCTCTCTCTTCCACACACAAATAACCTCTGCAAGCAATCACAGATATTCCACCCTGTTGAAGTGCAGTTAACATTGAGGTTTATGACACAAGTCTAAAACATTACAAAATCATTCAGTCTGAAAAATGCCTCTGAAGGTAAGCCAGTAGCTTTAAGCACTAATACCAACCAATAAAGAAAGACCAATAAATGGCTTATGGAAAGACAGAAAAATAAAAGATTGGATTCTTCTTCACAAAGCTGTAGGTTCTTCACAATAGCAGTTGCTACTAATTAACACATAAGGTTTTTTATTGTTCAAAATTGCATGCAAATTCTACATGCACCTTTACGTGCCAATTGCTGTGCACAGCAGAGCAGCTCTGCTGTTCTTCTGCATTACTTATCAAATGTTATCTGTGAGAAGCAGACAAAATCAGATTTTAATGTAGGAGTCACAGAAATGGTACTTTACATTATGATGTATCTTTGAAAGAGGCCACCTCTCATTTTGTATAAATAAGTCACATTTGATGCTAGTTATGGACTGGTTAGTAGTTAAGACTTTTCCCCATCTGACATGTTTACCTGGTAGATTTAGAGCTAAATTCATAAAATAGTCACCTACAGCATGAGGAATTTCAGTTGAATGTAGGTTCTTCAGCCTGGAGCATTTGCAATGGACTCTTTACTTTCACTCTTTTATGTTGCTCTGTTGTGGTTCTATTTTATTCCACTATTTTCCCAGTATGTAGATTTCAGCTGTGCTGTTGTCTACGACCACCCCGGCCTCAACATGTCTATACCTTACTTAAAACTTATTTTGCTTCACCTAGAATTGAATCAAAATTCATTACTCTAGGTAGTCTTAGCATAAGAATATGTTAAGTGTTCTCACAGCACATATGAAATACATTTTCAGTATCATGTTTCATGAAAAATTCAGAAGCTGCTGTGGTCTCTTGGAGAAGGCTGGAGTAGGTGGGCCAGGGGGATATAGAAAGCACACAAGAGATGCACAGCTGTCATTTCAGTAGTTCAGGCAAAGTGTAGGCCACGTTCCCAGGAATCACAAATTGTCTTAAATGGAAGAAGGTGCTCAGGTCAGTCAGCAGGATGAGAGCTCCCTCTGGCATGGCAGCCACATGCTTGCTTTTCAAAAAAAGCAGATGTACACACTGCTTCTGCAAGCCAGTCAAGCAGGTCCCTCTGTCAGCACACTTCTTTGTCTGGGGTCCCTTCACTCTGCCTGCTTTGCACTTCAGTCACCTAAACTCTTTAGATTGTGTCTAAACTGTGCAGCCAGTCTGGGATACAGCATACTTTCAATTCCAGCTCCTCAGGCATCCAGACTGCTCAAAAAAGCGGTGGGGCTCCTATGCATGCAGAAACCAGAATGCATAGAAAGGGGAGGACTCAGTGACTTGGGTCTTGTCTTGGTATAGACTCTGTTTAGAGACAGCCTCCAGACACTTTGCAGCTTAGGAGATGAGAGCTGGAGTGCATTCCCAATTCCCATAAAATAAAGCTGTTGTGTAATTATGAAAAACACTCTAACAGCCAGGGGAATTCATAACCTGAAGGGCTTAAAATTTTGCTTTGGTAACTATACCATCTTTTATGCATCCTAGATTAAGACAATAAAGGACAGAATTACCCTGGGCCCTTTCTCGCAGACTCAGATGATCAAAAGGTGTCATACAAAAGTGCATGAAAGAGAAATGCAAAAGGCCTGAGGAAAAATTGGCAATAAATATTTGAAGTAAAATTTTGGGCACAGACCATCCTCTCAGAGTAGAGGAGCTCTGCAGAAGAAACTTCTAAAACATGAAATGGGCATCCTAGAAAAACCAATCAATATATGAAAACAAACTGTCTTAAATACAGCCTGGTAGTCTTCAGTTTACTGTGCAAATAATACATTTATATACAAAATATTTGCTTTGTTGAAGGAATTGATGATAAACTGAGAACTAAACCAGCTTTAGTCTGAGTCAGTCACTGGTGATTGGTTTGTCTACCTCAAGTAAGTAGCAAAAACCTCCAGCTTTCCCAGGATTGGAATCTGAATCTTAAAGGTATAGGACATTGAACTCTCTGGTAACTACTATGTATTAGGGCTATAGGAGCAGACTTCCAGCATTCAAATTCACTCAGGACTGTGGTGGCACAGCCACTAGAGTAAGGGAGGTGACCCCATGCATTTATTCTGCAGGGCTGCTGACAGGGTAGCCTTTGCAAAGGGATCTCATTCAGTCTGTCTATACCAAATAATAAGTGGCATATTAAAAAAATGTGTGGTTTCCCCTGCAACACAATGAACCAGCACAGCAAAAACTGAATCCCTGCTCTACTGATCCCTTCATTTCCTCTGCTAAATTACTCTAGGGAATAGAAAGCCTGTAACAGTGTAACAGGGGCTAATCCCCATGTGGGCTCCTGGTAGAGATGGATATGTAAATAACCAAATTTTAATAAAGCCAAGGCACTATCTTGCTGCTGTTTCATTCACTAGCAGAAGATATTGATGAGGCAAAGCCTAAATGTAACATGGCTTTAGAAGCACATGGAAAAATAAGAGATTTCTTCAAAATGACCATAGCAATTCAGAAGCACGAGCTCAAATAAACCTTCAAAGTAAACTGTGTCTGTTCAGGGCAACATGCCTGGTCCATTTTTAGGTAAGAAATCTAAATCCACATGATAACATTTCAGTGGTTTATATTAAATTTCTACAACATGTGAAATAGAAAGGAATGTTGAGCATGAAAAAGTAGACAATAGAGATGCTTGCTAATAACATAAGCCAGTACATCCTCACTAAAATGGTCCAGCCCTCCTGGTACTAGCAAAAATATACCAAACTTGTAAAATACACAATAAAGTGATGTATAAATATACAGACCTGGTAAAAAGTGGAAGACAATGCAGATAACAGACAAGGACATGTCTAACAGTCATGGTTTGGCACTAGACTTAGTAAAGGTAGGTAATGGTTGGACTTGATCTTAGAAGTCCTTTCAAACTGAAACTCTTCAATAGAAGATTCCATTCTAAGAATATTGCTGATGTCTGCAAACTGCACTTTCTGTCTTAGGGCAAGGCACGCTGAGAATTCCTGACTGAGCAAAAGTACAGAGACTGCCCCTCTAGTTCCAGACAGGCAACACAGTCACGTATCTAGGTGCTGTAAACTGCACCTTCAGTAATACAGTTAACTATAGGGGAAAAAAACAATCTGGAGCTTTTGAATCCAAAACAAGACTTTAAAACCACAGTTGGAAATAATTATTGTAAGTGCAAGAAATAGAGCAACACATTAAAGCTGGGCACACACAAAGCTACTGATTTTGAACTAGCAGAACTAAGCACCACAGACACATGCAGCAAGAGGTAAGTGAAATTTCTCAAGCACTCACAATTCACTAGCAATATCAACTTGCCTTTTCGCCCATTAACTGGTGGGGTTTGGTGTTTTTCCTCATAATCTTTACAACATTAAAAACAGACAATGATGATTAGCAGTTAGAACAGCTACTGTGATGAAACAACGAGACTACACAACACACAGGCTAGGTTAGGGCAACTCCATGCACTACGTTTGTTATCACAAGACACACAGTGAACAACACACCAGTAAACACAACAGCAAACAAGACACACAGAGACAGGACTGTAACACAGGCAACACAAATGGAGGCTGTAGTGTAATGAAAAATGGGAAGGCAATGATCTTAAAGGAAGCTTTTGACACTTAAGTGAAAACTACAATCAGAAAAGTACAAGTAATCCTGCTTTCCAGCTCCCAAATGCTGAAATGCCTCTAGCATCAAGATTGCTGAGTGAGCAACGATCACTATCACAGGAATTACCCCTGCTCTTAAATAGCAATAAGAGTAGGGTCAAGCACATGGGATTCCAAACAAACTCTGATTCAAGCCTTACCCCTTTAAGCAGGGATGGCATTTTGGGCATACTTTTGTCTAGCTAGCAATTTCTCCTGCCAGCCAGTACCAGCTGTGTTTCTTGTTCAGCCTGCCATTTTTTTTGGGCCACCCTTCTGTAGCATTTAATTCTCTTCACATAACTGCAGTAATGCTGTCAGTGCATTATTCTTCTCTGGGCTTCATTCTGTAGACCGTGAGGTATGTGCTGCACTGCTTACCTTTAGGCAGCTAAGTTTAGCATTGGTCTAGCCTCAAACATTTGTAACCAGAAATGCTTATCTGGGCTACACTTCCACATCCACCACTGTTAAGTATTGTCTCAGACACTTATCAACAGGGAAAACAGAGTGCCCTATTGGCAGGGCACATAAATGCACATTTATGCACTTATGATTCTTCCTTTGAGAAAGAAACAAGAGCAGAAAAAATGATGCCTGAAAAAAGATCTCTGCGTGTCTCTGAACTTGTACAGTGTGTGTGTTCCCTGAAATTAGAAAGCAAAGTTGTATCTTTCAATCACAGGGTGTTTGAGTTGACAAAATATTTGCATCTCTTTGATTTGATCATCATCACATCAGCTTCCTTTCTCTACCAGCTGAACTGTCTCCCAAGCAGGATGAGGGACACAACACAAAGTAGTCCAAGTATTTCCATGTCATGCACTTTCCTACTACTTTTATTGAGCATCAACAGTCTGCCTACATGAACTAGAAGAAAAGCAAGTGTCATGATGTCATAATGTTTACTTCAATCAATGCAAAGTACAGAGCATCACACCTAAGGGGTGTCCACCCCGATCTGCTAAGACTTAGTGACAGATTCACTTCATAAAGGATAAACAAAATTAATTAAAAATGCCTTTTTGTGTGTGTAGGTTGAACTATCAGAAGCATTCACAAACTGGTAAAAAAAACCTATGCTACATCCATTTGCCTTGTTCAGACACAAAGTGATATCATTACTCTGTGGGCTTTGATTTTTAATGTATTTCCAAGCTGGTTGGTAAAGCTTCCCTACATGCTCAGGGGAAAACATTTCTAAAGGAGACAGGCACTTGTGGTCAGACAGACCTGCCTTAACCTCTGACTGCTGAACTCCAGTATGCTTGCTTTCTTCATCTCCTGCTGCATTTGCATAAGCAAGACACAACGGGGTGGGGGTGGAACAAGACAAAAACATGCACACTTGGTTACAAGCTGCTCAAATAAAAGGTAAATATCAAACAAAAGACACTCACAGTAACATACAAACCCTCAGTCTGTGGCATAAATTATTTTGTCAATTCATTTAAGATTAAATAAATCCTTGTGTTATTTGTCATTAATATCTCAGGTTTGCTCCAGTGAGATTCCTCTGAAAGTAATGACAGTCACATGCAGCCCTGAATACCCCTTGTTGTCAACTTCTTGCAGCAAGCAGACAATATGTACTAAAGCAGAGAAGGCAGGTGTATAGAAGTAGATAATTACCTTACAAGCATCTTCTGCTTTATTTTGCTTTAATTTATCAAGAAATAAAAGTCCAAGCCTCTCTCCTCAAAAAGCACAGCTAAAATTATCATCCCCTGGTGCAGGGGAGCTGAATGTAGTTGTAGAGCCCTTATAACATGTTGCCACTGGGTGATGAATGAAGGCATAAACCCTGCTGCCATACAGCCAGATTCCAGAAATGCAGAGAGCAGAGGATCTCAGAAGTCTTCTCTGAAGTCCTTTATTATGCCATTACAGAGTCCCTAGCATTACAGTCTTAGAGTGCTCTTAACAGCAGAAGTCCCCAAAGCCCTTAACAGACAAAGCAGACAAAGATGTCCTGAGCATATCCCTAGCAGCATCCTTACACCGGAGCCTTAGCCAGAAGTAGCTCACCAACAGAAGCAGAATTCCCAAGCATGTCCCTAGCAGCATCCCTACACCTGAGCCCTGGCCAAATCCCCAGGCAAACTCCCTAGAGAAGCCCTATCCCCCCAATCTACCTTATAGCTCAGAGTGGCTGTTTTTTATACTCTTTGATATCAATTCCTTAACCAGTAAAACCCAACCATATAGATAAGCTAAAAATGTTTTCCCAATAAGAGGTGCCAGCACATCAAGGAGGTGGCTTCTGCAGCATGTTCCAATCCAAGGGTGCCAGCATGAGGATGTTGTTCTTGGCATCCAGGGATTGTTGTTTTGCTCTAGGCAGCCTGCTAAGGAATTGGTCAGCACTCTGCATGCATCCAGCTACTCACAGCTGGGTTTCTGAAAAACACACTTCTCTGGCTGCTTCAGAAATCTGAAACAAATTATTCTGGGGAAACCTGGAGCAAAAACCTGCAACCACATAATACAGCTTATTGAACTAAATCCCCCCCCAGTCAATGTCTTTTAATTTTGATGCTAATCTGGAAAGCAGTTCCCTGGAGTTGTTGATGCCTTCCCTTCCAGTTCTAGTCACACAGGCATAAGCACACCATACCCCACACAATACCGAGTGCTTTATCGGGGTGGGGGGGAAAAATCCCTCTTCAACTGCATATTACTCCATCATTTCTACTGAAGTCCATGCATTTCTTCTACTTTTTAAGCAATGTTATGCTGTTTCAACCCTGTAGCAAACACAGAACATCCAAATCTGACTAAACAAGACTAGCGCAGGAGCTACAGAGAACTGATGCTTTTCTCTTATACGAAACTAAGATGACTTCCAATTCCTTTTTCTCTATAATGGATCTTTTACTCCTTAAGGAAAAGGACTAGAAAATCCTAAAGGATAGGAAAAGCTTCAAAGCAGAACTGTATTGCTGTTAGAATAGAAGGGTTTGATTCATGACAGAAAATTACAAACAATTCCTTGAATGCTGTATCTCTGTATGACGTTTTCAACCTTTACCACCCTTATGCATGTAAAATTCACCATGAAATGTGTCTACTTACTGTATCTGGAGTCACTGATGATATTTTGACTGTGTATTAAAACTCTAATACCCGTGGATTTGGCAAGTCTGTATCACCCAGATTATTAACAAGACTACTTTAGACAGAGGTACAGGAAAATACTACTCAGTCTTCCAGTACAAACAAGTAGAATTTCTCAAATCCCAACAGTACTTACCAGAGCAAAGAATTCTAGCTCTCTTATAAAAAATAATTATTTTATTGTATTTATTCTATTTTCCTCTCTGGAGCCTAAGATGTAAATAAGACTGATACCCTCACTAATTGAACGCAGGAGAAAGAGGCAGCGCTTCACAACTGCTGCCCTAGAGAGCTCACAGTCTAAATAGATGTACTAAGCAAAGAAGAGGGGAGAGTGGTGAAACACACAAGCATATGCAGCAATGCCAGCAAACATCACGTGCTCAGATGTGCTGATTTCCTGGCATATCTACACCGTATTTGATATAGGCATTTCACAACACACAAGACGACAGAGAAATGAATATTCTAAGGGGGATGATCTGAGAAAAGGGTTCTCTTTTCATGAAGCTTTGCTTCCAGAATGGAAATAAACACTGCAAACACTCAATTAAAAAGTCTGATGAGACAGATACATTAATACTACATATAGAACCTCAGTGGTATAACAAAGGACTGCAATTGATATCTTGTGGCTTGCTATTAAGCAAATGAAATGGTTTTAATGGTGTACAGTAACAGGGGATTTGATTTTAAGCAGAAGTATTTTAACTTTTTAAAAGACTATCATAACTGAATTGAATTTTACTCCTGTGTTGTTTGAAAATCACCCAGTAATTCAGCAGCTGTGTAACATTATAACATACCTGCCTGAATGACTAACATCAAATGTGCCAAATAACCTCAAATGTTTACATTTCAGTATGTGCCTGAATTGCTGATCCTGGCAAGATACATGTGTATGGAGGCTAACTGAAGTACTCTCATTTGTTCAGTGTAAAGCCTTGGTCTTCATAAACCAGGACATGTCTAGGTACTTTTCTGATGATGATGATGATCATTGTGGTTAGACAGTATTACTTCATGTCTTTTGTGTGTGTGGAGAATTCTGCATCATTTATCAGCCACAGGTCTGAATATTAAAAAGACTAAATCCTTGTGACAATACTTCTGACTAGGAGCAATCGAGTAACATCAATTGCAGTTGGGTTTCTTTTTCCCTCTACAGCCCCTGAAAAAGGCTTTCAGGTGAAAAACAAACCCTCCTTTATGTACAGACCTTCATAAGATTCTATCTCCTTGTCTCCATTGTCTAGGGAAAGTAACAAAAACAAAACAAACAAACAAACAAAAGGGAACCAAAGCACAGGGGTTAAAAACAACAGAAGCTTTATAAAAGATATAATATACAACTTACAAAGGATTAAAAAAAAAGGAAAGGATTGTATATGGCCATTTAGACTCATTTTGCAGAGCACATCTATCAGATGTGGAAGGGAGAGAATGTATTTGGTATTAAAAATGTATTTCTGTATCTCTGTCTCTAAACATTTTGGAAAATGTCTTCATTGAGCAGTACTTTTAGAAGACATTAAAGATCAGCACAATTACAGTACCAGCAAAACAGGAATCATTAAATAACTTGCTGACCTTTCTTATTTGCAGGATTATTACTTCTCTTCTTGCTCTCCCTGTTTCGAGGTGCAGAGGTGTTATATGACACACTCCACGTGAGCCCACAAGTGATCAGCTATGCTCCTGACTCCCCATAAAGCCAGGTTTCATCACTAAACAGCACACAAAAATCATTTCCTGTGCCTGTTGAAGTCAGTGCCAGAGCATCTATTGCGTTTAAAAGGAACAGGATTGCGCTAATAGTTAGTCCATCTTGGCTCATGTACACTGCACTCTTGCTGATTGTTGTACGGCTGATGATTTGCTTCAACCAAGAGTCTAATAGATTCTAAAACATAATAGAAGAAGATACAGCACAAAATACACTGCTGTTAAATCCTAATTCTGCACACAAGAACTGAAGAGATTTCAACTGCAATACCAAAAGAAAAAATAAGAAATGTAATCTACCTTCATGAGCAGTTTTGCCAGGTCAGTAAGGAGAAAAACATACACTTACTTCTCTCCAGTGTGCCCTTGGGTGGGAGCTGTGGTAACTGCCTGCCCCTTCGCCCTACTACTGGAGTGCTTGATGGACTTGTCTGAACAGAGCCGGTTCGAGGATGTGACCTATGAGACACATATTAAAACAAATCACAGCCATTAAATGACAAATTCATTCTTAAACACCATTGAGAACTGATAACATGCCTGAGCAGGCTTTAGATCATTTGGAACCCTTGCAGTCCCACAATGAAACTAACTCTTTTCAGAAAGAGGCTGGTTATAAAGAGAAATCTCTCTGTGAATCAGAAAAGGAAGCCAAAGGGAGGCTGAACATCTGTAAGATGCTGGTTTGCACAGTCAAGCCAGAAATTGCATTGTGTGTATATTCATGTGCATATGGATATAATACCCACATACACAGAAAATTACTCACAAGTCAAAGTCAATGATCTTTACTCAGCTGGTATTTGATTAAATTACCATTAAGTGGCAAAGAGATGACAGAGATTTGTCTAAACAAAGCAATAAACTGAGAAAAGACACTGGTATTTGGCTCTACCTTGCACTGGGGATCTCAGAACTTTCAGAAAATGAAAGAATGTATTCTGCAGCTCTAAAATAAGGAGAGGCTTTATTCAACATCAGCTACACCAAAATCATTTTCTTGTTTATTTAAGCTAAGAGTAATGCACAGAAATCTTCCAAATGTCAATCAGTAAAGTATAGCACTCAAACAGGAACAGTACAGACTATGGCACAGTAAAATGTTGTCAGAGAAAATGGTGGTTAAAATGGTAATTAATAGACAAAGTTAGTACAGTCCATTTCAAGAAACTTATATATATATATTTCTTTTTTCATATATATATAAATAGTTTCAGTTGATGTTGTTATGATGGTTGCTCCATAAGCGATGTCTGATGAACACAAACAATTTCTCATACTGCAGGAGAAGAATATGATAATTATGAGTTGCTTTATGTGGGAAACCACCCAAGATTCCTGATAAATGAGAAATCACAAACAAATGTACTGAAACACCGTCAGCAAACAGTTTGCAAAGGCAACCACACTATTATATCCAGAGCAGAATATAAATAGTGTGTTGGTGCTGAAAGGGTTAGTATCTGTTGCTACTAGTGATCGGCTAAGGATGAGGCGATACCAATTAGCTACTAGGAAAATAAAATGGTGAGCTGGTGGGGCAGAAGGGGATTAGTCTGATTGATTTGTCTGTTTCACCTCGGTAAGGCAGGTGAAGGAGGGGCAGATCTTCCAGTCATTAATGAAGGCATCGACCTGATGAGGTTTGAGTCAGGACGCTCTGTGGATCGGGAGCGGGAGTTGGTCCGCTCTAGCATAGGACGTTGCTCTGTTGATCTGGATCTTTGATATGGCTGTCTATCTGCTGCTTCACAATTCCTGTAATGTTAGTCAGAAAGCAGCTCAGTTGACCTTTAGCTTTTCTATTAATTATAAAATATGCTGCATGACACTGGTTTGGAGCAAAATATGTTGTTATGTTCGGCTTGGAAGCAGGGGGCATTATTCTGAGTTTGTTCCTTAATAACATACATTTTTTTATATACATGTATGATTTGGCTTGCTCCATACTCTTGATAAATGGGCTGAAATGTTTCCAATGTCTCAGTAATGACTACCCATGCAATAGTCTGTTTCCTGACAATTTCTGGGTAAAAAAAAAAATGTTGTTATTTTGTTAATTAATACATCAAACTTGGCAGAACAGAATAGATGACATAATGTTAAGTCTCAGTAAAGCTAAGAACTCATTGAATTGTGTGTCTCGATTGAGCATTTTTACTCACATGACTAGATTTTTCCCAGACTGCATTGTCTTTAGAGGTAGCACTCCTATTCCAGATGCTATAATTACTATGTTGCAGTGTTAACTATTATTAGACTCGGGATATGTGTCAAAATATAGGCTAGGCTATAGTGATGGCTTCATGTATGGTGCTTGGAATGCAGTCAGATGAAAATCTACATCCTTAGTACTTGCAGAGGTTCCACCAGCTAGATAAAGTTTGGTCTCTAATAAGAAAGGAACTCTTCTAGCCCAAAGCCTAAAGAACTGTGCCAAAACAGCAATGGAAAAGGCTACCATTAGAGTTGCAATGGAGAGAATTTAGACTGAGCAGAAGAGAATTTGCTGATCAAGCATTCTGCTCTTTTACTATCTTAGGCAATTAATTATGCCGTTGCTTCCAGAAAGTAATCAAGTGTCACCTTTTTTTCACAGTGTAATTGGTCTGTTTGCAAGGAGTGATACTTGCTATCCCTGTCCTAAAACACATTAAATCAAAGAAACTTTAAAAGTAAAATCCATCCCCTGGTGGTATTACTTATTATGATGGGAACACTCATTAAACTGACACTCCTCCAGCTCTCCTTGAGTAACTGAACAGCTGTAGAATACAAATGGGGAACGTGTAGGCTTCAGGACTTTTCCTTGAGCTAAGTCATGCATTTTACAATGGAATCAGTTAATACAAAGAGTGACTGGATGGTGATTAAGTGTAACAAGAAGCCAAATTTTAATTAGTATCAAAAAAACAGAGAGCCATACCGCAGCCTCATTATGAAGGTTCTTATGTTATTAACAGCATTTTACTTCTAAAACCCATATTGAGACAGCGTGTAAGTTGTCTCTGGGGTGACTAGCTTTGCTGAAAGGATTGACAGAAGATTCATTAAAATGAATGTCTCTTCAGGCCTTCCATGAGGTAATGATTGGACTCCCAGAGCATACAAAGGAATTGCCACAGACAGGTTCAGAATAATACCATTCACCATGGACCTACATCTACAAGCTCCTAACAAGCAAACACGCCACAGTGAGACACATAATGGCAATTGTAAGCTGAGGCACTAAAGATTAGAGGGAAAGTACGATAAGCCTGGTACAAAACCACAACAAAATTACCTCACTTCTTCTTCTACCAGTTCTGTTTCTGAATGGGAAGCTTCCTCAGCAAAAACATCCACTGTCTCGCTTCTTTTACATCGTGAATAGACAAAGAAACACAACCTTAGCTTTGATGCTCATTTCAAGTAAGTGTTTAAGAGAAGTGTCAGTGCTATGGAAGGTCAGGAAAATACCAGCCATCAGCATGGTGGTCAAAAAAAAATTACCATTGGAATAAATACTTAAGGCTGTGAGAACAAAGTCCAAGAACAAAAATATTTGTAAAGTCAACAAAATTAGAACAGAATATGAGCAGGGGCCAGACAACCCACCCCTACCTTGTTCACCTACATATTTAAGAAACCTTGTGAGCTCAGAGACTTTCTCTTTGAGTCTGTCACAAGGAGAGAGCTAGAACAACCCTTCCCCTCCCTGTGAGTGAGGGACTGCAGGAGCACAGCAGAGGTATCCTTCCAGTCTCTATTTCTCTCTCCTTCCAGCAGCCAGCATCACATACAGAACAGGTGAGTAACAACCACATGATTCTCACAAACACTTCAGGAGAAGTTAAGTCCTTTTTACTTGTTACTCCTAAGGCCTCATTCTCTTTAGCTATAGTATGAAAAGTATTTTTTAGAATATTAGAGCTGTGAGCCATTCCCTGTATTAGAAGGCAGGGAGGCATTACTGTTAGGATCATACTAATGGCTTAATGGGCAGGTTCTGTATTCTGCAGAGCATCATGCAGCCACTGCAGCTAATCACTACAGATAAAGGCTTCAAGAGCTGCCATAAGTAAAGGGGAAGGTGAATTCTGACGGTGAACCTTTTGCTTTTAGGTAAAGCTTTGGCATCACTCTTGTTTTGCAGACTGTCCTCAAGCTACATGCTGTGACCCTCTCAGTACCCACAGCAGCAAATGATGGACTGTACAAGCACACAAGTCTTCCACTTGAAAACTGCAGTGTGTTGTTTTAGGTCACACACATATAAAGAACAACTCAAGATAGATGTACTGACTGTTCTTTGTCCTCCCATGTTTTTTGTCCTTTAAACAGTAATCATATGTGCTGTATGATCGAGTTCTTTAGACACAAACTGTCCCATCACTCCAATAACCTGCCTGGGCAGGAAAGCTCCTTGCTTTCCATAGCATGCACATCAGTATCACAATTCAGCCAAGAGTGGGACTTTTAAAAAGACCTCATGAATAAAAAACAGAAGTTCATAACTTTTCAGATATTCATGAGGGTTTATGCTCCCCAGTTATGCTGATGGAAATTTCCTCTTTTCTCATGATAATTCATATCATGTGAATTGATGATTCTTAGAGAGGAAAATAGCCTAAGAGAAATTATTCAACATCTAAATAATACTTTAATGGCTGCTAGAGATGTTTATCTTTGCTATCAGACTTTTCACTATAAAAAATAGAGTTTATTAAATGTCAGAGAATGACTTCCTGCACTCAGTATTGCCTATCACAGTATCCTTCTCCTTTTTCTAAGGAAAATCTGTGTGGTAGGTGGCCTGTGCCCCCGTCAAAGCTAACAAGACTTGTGAGCCTGCAACTCTCCCATGCACTGAGGAAAGAGTACAGCACACTTTTTGCTTCTCAGCCAAGCAACTCCGAAACCATTCGAGCTCTCCTTAAATCACCATGCAGAAAGCTCTGTGTTTATCTACAATCTAAGTTAATATTCCAAACACATAAAAAAAATTAGGACTAGCATCTCATACTATGGAGGTACCAAGGTAAACACTAGGAACTACAGTATCTAACAAAAGCTGCTACAACATCTTGGTTTAACTACTGATTTATCTGCATTGTTCTGTATTCACATTCTGGACATTTCAAACACTAACTCTTTTCCCAATGCAGACCACCAAAACTGTTTCTAATTTTTGATTTTTCAGACTTGTTACTTTTCTTTGCAAATAAAAAAGGAGAGTTTTTGGTAGGTGAATGCAATCGTTGAGCTAAACCTCTGCGGGGAAAAACCAGCACCTTATCGAAGATGAACATTTTGCAACAGCAAGCCATCATAACAGCTTGTAACACAAATAAAAGTTATTTTTCTCCCCCCAAAATAAGGGAAGTTAAAATAAATTTATTTGGCTGCCAATGTTAAATTCTTTTACTGTGTACAAGACCGAAAAATAGCAAGCTATAAGATGGTGCCGATCACAGTTTTAGGACTAAGTTGTAACAAAAAGCTGAAGAAATAAAAATAGGTTTGCTGTAGGATTACAGTGGCTACAGTCCAGCTCCTAATGCACCTTCTTGCATCTAGAAACACTGAGCACAGAACAAGAAAAAGACAGGGGTACGTTTTCTAATGGTCATCGTTTCAAACTGCAGCTAACATACAATGGTAATACCTGTCAGTGTCTGTGGATGGCTGCTGGATTTCAATCCTTGGACATATTATTCTTCTACTAGCTATAGGAACTTTGCTGTTTAGTCACAGACACAAGATCCTCTGTTAGCACAACACAGATAAGCATGTCTACAAACGAGGGAGATTTCTAGCACCAAGCAAACTGCAGTATTGCAATGGAAAGGGGGAAAATGGGAAGGAGCAGTAAACTGCCAACTATCGAGATAGACTGCTGACTGGGTATCTCCCCAAAGCACTCACCTATACCTACAAAGAAACTTAACATACAATGATGGGCTGCTATAGTTTTTGAAGGCCAAAAATTGAATGCTTTTAGGTATTGTCATAAAATAAACAAACCCAGGAATCCAAGCAAGCTATTTTTGTTGAAGTAATATTGGACCATGCTTTACATGTATGGTGTGTATAGATCTATGCACATACATGCACACACTCACAGGATCTATTCACACACACATTGCACTATGGTGTATGTGAGAACTACAGGTATGTTTACATGACAGTCACAAGCATTACTAAACTGTAACATGCCAGTATCTGAACTACTTTTCTTCTAGCTAACTCAGCTAAGCAGGCAAAGCAGAGAACTTGGCTGTGAAGCCAGTGCTCCATAGTGTTATGCGCAGACTTCGACAGCTACAGAAACTCATCTGCTTAACTGCTTGCCTGGGTTAGTAAATGACACTGCAGTCACTTTGGGGATTCTACTGTAGACATTCTAATCATGCTAACATGTGATGGCATGGTACAATTATAAAAATGCTTAAAGAAAGTTCTTATCTGTAGAGATTCACTCCCCAAAATAGATTTCATCACCCATAGATTTACCAAGGAATAGCAAAGCACTGCTTTAAGGAGAAAGTTAGACCAGATAGTTTTTCCAAGGTTCCCAAATTAATGATTCCATGGATGAAATCAGAGGTTTGTGGTAGCTATTCCAATCAAATATCAATAACATCCCTAAATAGTGTCAGTTCTGGAACAATACAAACTGAAATGGTGTGCTGAAATATTTCATATTGGGTCTGTAAAACCAGACCCAATTAGCTGTGTGTATTTTGGGAGAATAGAAAAGCAACTTGTGCATTTGAAGGGGAAACAGTAAAAATGCCAGCAACTTCTTCATAGAAAATCCTCAGCATTCAACAAATAAAAACAAGTGGTGAATGCCTTTGAGAAAGAGGCTTCTGAACTTCCAGTTAACAGCATTTGTAACTGCACTCAAATGAAAGCACACACAGAAAATGAGCTTATAATACTACTACTAACTTCATTCAAGTAGCTCATTTCAACTACTGTCAGGCAGTCATCAGTATTTTACTTAAAGGTAGTTAAAAAACATATGAATCTTGCAGACTACTATTTCCTTACGCAGAGGTGGACCAATGAATTCAAGTAACCTATGCATTGCCTTCTGTCTTACCAATTTCTTTACCGTGCTTTATGTTATTAACATTTGTTCATATTTCATTGTGTCTATAAGACAAAATGTTTGTAGCTATTCTTTCACTACTAATTTAAAAGTCTGCAAGCTTTGTGTGGATTTTTGCTGTAGTATAATAGGTTGTTTGCTATTCAATTATTGTTTCTCGTACCTCCCCCATACATTTTCATTTGCATAGCCTGCTGCCTTTCATGGTACCTTGTATTTTGCCAAGTGCTTCCAACTTCCAGTGTCTTTAACACAGACCCTCAACTGACACATATTTAAGAATCATACTGCAGCAACACATCTCTGTCTTCATGAGATATGTCACTGAAGAGCCTGATAAAACTAGGAACTTGACATTCTCAGAGGGCTAAAATCCTCCCCCACCTCAGCTCAATTTTGTAACTGAATATATATAGATGTCATTCTCTCCAAGTTGTTAAAAACAGAAAGTCACTAAAAGTAGAAGTGTGTCCAGCTTTATGACTTTATTTCACACTGTTTCCTATTTCAGACTCACTATTTCAGTCACTCAACTTGGATGCTGTGTCAAAATGCATGAGCAATGTATGTTCCATGACAGGAACGTTCAAAGGTTTTAATGAACATGCATTTCACCACTGAAGACAAAGTGGTCCATAACAAAATGCATGGAGAAGCTTGAGAGGGAAGCATTGAGAGAAAAATCATTTCCCAGCAGGGTTTGAATGTCCAAGTGCAGTTGACTGGAGGACTTAAGACTAGAGACTAATCAAGTCATTTAGTTGTAGGCTTAAAATTAATCAGGTACCTAAATGTGCCTTTGTCCAGAGCAGTACAACATTTGGAATTTGAGAACTATTTATTTCCTGGTGGATTTTGTGGGATTCTTTTTTTTTTTTCTCATTAGATCTTCAATAACCTTTATTTGTACTTAGCATACTCTACTTAGTTGACCTCCTTTTCACCACTAACATTTTAAAAGATGAATAATATAGCAAGCATTTAAGTAGTAAATTATCCCAAATTGGGCTAAAGATTACAAATATGTTTATCTGCCTGAAGTTTTGGCAATAGACCTGTGATTCTGACCTTACTGAAGCTCTAACACTTTATGAGGCTATGATTAACCAAATAACTCCAAGATAAGCAGCTGTACATGACTTTACTATCTTTTATACTCTTAATTTATGAATGAACAAAATAACACACTGTTGCTGTTAAAGGCATTCTGTAAATCCATTGATTCAGTTCATAGTCTTCATTCTATTATGTTCCGTGCCTTATAGTCTACCTGAAAGTCACATTGGTTCATAACAAATATTCTTGGCCCTCTTTTCCACAGCTTTTTTGAGCTAAATTTAAACAGAGTCAGACCACTAACAAATAAGTTTATTTTTCAAGCTACAAACCTGTATTTTTCCCTGATATTTACCTCTGTTATCATCTATACAGTAATTAATCCTTCCAGCCCTCACCAAATGCTGTCCACTTTCAGAATGCTTCTAAAGTTTCACAGGTAGAATTAATAAGCATGGCCCTTGCCATAAGCACAACTTAAGGGTATACCTCAAGCATTCAAATTGAAGAGCCAGCAAACACTTGCACTCTGTTCAAAAAGCTAAGGAAGAAATATGGTCTCAGACAAGTCTCTGTGGCTGCACAAATGTTGAGCCAAAAGACCCTTACAACTCTCTCCTCTCTACAGAACAGAGAAACTTGCCTTAAAGTATTGAAGGACAAATTCTTGGGTTTACCATATCTTTTTAGTTTCTAATCAACAAAGTCACTTGTGTTCCCCTTCAGTCTCTGAATTCCTTAAACAGGATTCCTTTTTTAGTCAAAATATAAAGAACAGATATGAATCACAATTTGATTTAAATAGCCTTAGGACTGCAGGTGAACTGTGATTATTCCCTTAGAGAGATGCACATATATCTTCTGCTTTCAATATATACTATCATTTGATATGGTTTGCTGTATTCAACTCAGTACAGTCAAACATCCTCCCAGTGATGTTTTAGATACATAACTTTCTTCAGAGGGAGCTACTAACTTAACTCAGCACAAATGAACAAACAAAATTACATAAAAACATGGCCAGCAATTAATTTACTAATAAGTACTTAATTCGATATTAATGCTCAGTTTACATGGTATTAAGTATTTCTGTACACAAAATCATAGCATTTGAGACACCAAAGTAGGGTCTGCTTTGCATAATTTCACAGCAAATATTTTTGAGATACACTTTTGCAACTCTTAGTCTTCATCAAGGAAAGGCTCTCAGTAACTCTGTCAGAGTTTCACTTAAGAACTTCAGGATTTAGCAGCATTTTGAACCCACACCATATGTTTGCTTTAAGTCACCCAAAATATGGCATTGGCACAGTCCAGCTCCTACATACAAGGTACAGAAGGGCAGAAAGAAGCAAGCTCTATGCACATTCACAAAAGAAATAAAGAGGAAGAATCTTGCAAGAGCAAGAAGAAAATTAAGGAGAATGAGTGAAGTCAAAGAATTAATAGCAAGGAAAATCTGTGCACTCCTTTGAGCAGCAGCAAACTGCAGCTGGGAAGAACTAAAGGTTGTAAGGTACACACAGCACTTTGCACAGGAAAATAGGTTAGACAGACCTGGGATGATTTCTAAAAGTAAAGAGGATTAGGTGACAAAGGCACATTCCCCAACACCGCAAATGTGGGCAGGTGTTATCAGTCAAAAAGCCTTTTTGCATTGAAGTGGTCCAGAACAGGGTTTTAAAAATAGTTCAAACATAATTGATGTTCTTTTTCTCTTTGTGACAGAATAAACCAGCTTCATCTTGGAGAAAAAGTCTAGCACATAAATGTGCCTTAGTCCCGAGTCAAGGAGGAAAACCATCAAGAAAAATCTCTTTGGTACAATTATAAATGAACTCATCATCAAGGTTACAAATGCATTTTAGCCATCTCTGCAACACTACACTCTTTACTTACCCATAGTTTTCAGCTGAACCATTGACTACATGATCTGCCCATGAACTTGCACCATTGTACCACCTTCACAATGCAGTTAAAATAAAGAAACGTTACAAATGAACAAAGGTATTGTTAATAACTACTTCATATGACAAGACCACTTCTCAACAAAATGGGAAGCTTGCTAAATGTTTGCAATTTCCTATTCCTCTCAGGTATGAAGAAAATCGTATTTAATAAAAAGTAACATTAGACCCAAGCAGATTATGTTTAATTTCTCCTGATATAATTCTTAACACAGTTCACCTCCATTTGTTCCAGCAGTTTAGCAATGAATTCCAGTTCCATCATGACGAAATGACCCCTTATCTTTTCTTGCACAGAAGTCTGTGTGTTTTCAAAGGCTACTGAGTTTGTGGAGCAAATAAAATCAGAATTGTCAGGGTTGGAAGGGTCCTCAAGGATCATCCAGTTCCAACCCCTCCTGCCATCGGCAGGGACACTGTCCACTAGATCAGGTTGTAATTGTGAAGATAAAACACTTATAAAAAATACAATTCTATCTAGCAATATTTTATCTAATTTTTACCTATTTTATCTCCTTTAATTTTTTAACCTTTTTTTTTTTTTCCTATTTGACAGGCTGACTGTTTAGAGCAATTAAGAAAGAAGCAGAAGGAAACTCACTTCAGCTTCATTACTGAAAAGTAATTGTACATGTGGTACTGAACACGAGCTACCTAAATATTTGCAGCAGCATTTCAGCAAATCAGCTGAAGACAACACAAACCACACCTAGAAATATTTTATCTTAAGCAGAATGGGACAAAAAAAAAAAAGCTGCTTTCCTTTCAGGAAGCAGGGAATGAACTGACTATGTGCCATCACTCCAGGAAATCAACAGCTGATACAAATCATCCAACTTTTGGTTAAGGGTTTTCAGCTGGGTCTCTGGAGTTCCGTGTTTGCAGGATTTTGCTTTGGTGAAGCCTTGGGGCTGTAACAGTCCCACTGTTGGAGGATTTCCATGGGATAGTGAGTGAGAAGCAAGGCAGGGAGTTTCAGAAAAGACCAGCAGATCATCGTATGATCACCTTGGATATGAATTTCCCTTTGCCTGTACTGAAAATCAAGTTAAAGACAGCAAGATAAACCTGTTAGCAGCTTTAATAAACTTATTCAAGTGTTTTCATGAACCTGCTCCTGAGAATCACAGCAGCATTTTTTCATTACTCTTTTTCTTTTATTTTCCCCCAAATTTCTCAGATTTCAGAGCTTTTTCAGTATATTTACAAACTAAATAATGCCAAATCTCCTGGCCAGTACATTGAAGGAAGCATGGAGCACAAGACGTGTGGTTATCACTCAGTTGCTCCTGGTTCTTCTATATCAAAATTAATGATATGGGAAATAGCTTTTTTTCTTTTCTTTCTTGATTGGATGCTCTGCAGCCAGATTGATGATTGGATGAAAGTTACTTCAATTTAAGTTAATTTAATTTTAGATTAGATTTAGTTCAATCCAAATTAGAGTACAGCTGGAGAATGAGAAGTATTATCTTGACACTCTCCTTGATCATAGAATCATAGAATTGTCAGGGCTGGAAAGGACCTCAAGGCTCAGCAAGTTCTAACCCCCCTGCCAGGGGCAGGGACACCTCACACTGGAGAAGGTTGCTCACAGCCACATCCAGCCTGGCCTTATAAACCTCCAGGGATGGGGCTTCTATCATCTGTACCCCTAACACTGAAGCCAGTTTCTCCCTGTAGCCAGTATTTAAAAACAGGATTCTTCTGTAAAAGCATTTTATTACAGATGCCATAAATATGGTTTTAAAATTGCAGTGCAATTATTTCAATTTTTTTGCTAAATATGAGTGTATTTATTAACAACAATCAAATACCCCACACATTTCTTGCTATTAGTTAAAAACTAATCCCTGCTTTACCTGCTCCCACACTAGAGAAAAAAATCTCAGACACTGTCAAAACCAGACAGCAATAGAAAAGCTATAATTGTACAAAGGGAGAAGAACATCAACTTGCTTATGTTTTTTCAGACTTCCTTGGCTTGGGCCTTTGCCTAGCTCTTTAACCATGAAATGCTGTTATCAAAGAGCTATTTCTAGATACAATCCTAAAGTTCTCACAACAGGTATCAGATTTTAGTTCACCGTGACACAGTACATGCCCAGCAAAATTTAGGAAGGACAGTAGTACTTCTGGTCCTAGCACAGCAAGCAACCAAAATCAATTTGAAAGCACTCAGCCTTTTCAGTCAGTGCAGGCAGTGACATGTCAAGAGCTGAGGACCTTCTTAAGTGACTCCAGTGATTAAAAGAATGGAATTGGGGATTCTAAATTGTCCTATAATTACTCCTAGTGACTGAAAAAAAGGAGCCATTAGAAATACGCTGCAGTTAAGTGGGGAAAGAACCTTCAGTTGTACCTAGTTCCTCTGTACTGTTCAGTTTTCCTCCCACATATAATGGATAAAAAATTTGCAAGAATTATATGTAAAAAACCCAACAACCCCCCCTCAAAATGATCCTGAAGTTAATGGAGGGCTAAAGGAAAGGGAGGCACTTGAAACTATGCAGATTAGTTGTGTACTTACAGAAGCATGGCACAGTGCACTGTAACTTATAATTAGTCAATGAGCCAATTAAAAATTTTAGAATACAATTCAGAAAAAAAACCCAAAACCCATCCAAACTCTTCAACTTTATCTATTTTTAACTATATAAAATAAAATACCTTTCAGGAGTATAGGTTGTGTCGTCATAATATGAATTAGGCACTCTTCTCTCCTGCCTAGTCCTCCTGAATATGGAATAAACAGCACAGATAGTTCAGACATTTTCAAGGGTGCTTCTCTCATGTTTTCCCTCACTGTTCTATTCAGACAGCGATGAGCACAGAGAACATTTAACTACAGCTCAGCAGATTTTCATTGCAAATTTCTACTTTCAAGTTATAATCAGAAACAATTAACAACTTATTAAGAACCCTGGATGGAAGCGGATATGTTCCACAGGAGTGGAAAGTTACAGCAATAGGAAAGCTGCCTTTGACCATCTGAGAGATTTCGACAAAAACAGGATACTGATGGCAGAAAATTTCTGATTGGTAAAACAAACAAAACACAAAAAAAAATCAGACAACAAAAGGACAGCAAAATTTTGTTTCATGAAGCAGAGCAACAGAAATTCTACCTGAAATAAACCCCACATCCTGCACAACAATGTGCACAAAGCCAGCTTTTATTGACTTCCAAACCGAGAAAAAAAATTCAAGTGGCACATGGTGTGGTGTTCTCAGGGACTGAGCTGAGCTCTGGGGTAGGCAAGTGGAGGAAATTTCATGCAGTGAGATTTTCAGCAGAGTTTTATTTGGGAGGAACTGCTAGTCTCTTAATTTTAAAAGCAATTGGGGGGAAAAAAAAGCTGGAGAACACTACTCTTGTCATTGAGATCATGTATGTGTCAATCTAAAATGGGTGAACAAGACTGGATAACTCTATAGGACTGTGAATAAAAGCATAAGTAAAACTCTCTATATATCCAGCCTTGACATCTGAGTAGCCACAGCAGTATGAACAGAGAGCAGCTGGAGCTACCATGATATGACATTATAAAACCAAGGAAAACTGCAGTGGAGTGTTGAGCAGCAACCTGTTTGTGAGAAAGTCCCATGTCCAAAGGACACTGAAGCTGCATGTGAGCCTCCTCTCTTTCTAAAGTGTGTGCTGGAGTAAGCATCTTGTCAGTGTCCCCTCTATCATTTGGGATGGAAACAAATGACTTCTTCAAAAGGGGAGAATCATGGTGAAGAGAAAATGATGAGCATCAGAGCCCAAGAGTGTGTTCAGAAATTAAGGCTTTTGATAATGTAAATGTGTCCTAGAGTAAATGAACTAAAGACTATCAAATCTTATAAACATCAATCAAAACAAACTGAGAAAAGATGTAAGAAAACCAAGCAGTCACTCTGGGGGGAAAAAAACAACAACACAAAACCAAACCAAAATACAAAACAAAAAGAAACCAACAACTGCTAGGGGAGGCAAGAGTTAATGGGCTGGCTCTCAATGACTACAGGGTAAGCGAGGAAAGGAAGGCAAGGGATTGTGTCTGATGTATCTGATATAGTCGCCTGCAGGATACCTGAGGGATTCACAGTGACATAAGATACAAAACTCTGGCTCAAACGAAAGGCTGTTGCAGAACAATGTTGGCTGCTCAAACATAATTGGAAAGTTATTTCAGGTGCTTAATAAAGTGAAAGACAGGAAGAGAGGTGGTTGCTTCATATCAACATGATGCCAATTAAGCAGGAGGAACTAAGAAGCCAGGACTAGCAATTTCACTACAAAAGTAAATTGAAAGTCAATATTAAATCAGAAAAAAAAATGTGCAAGGGTAAACAGGAAATATTGTTTTGAAATATTGTTTCACATATTCCCAATAAATAAGGAAGAAGAAATTACACAGTGTTTTTTCAAAGGATGAGGAGGAACTAGATAGAAATTATGCTTTAAATGGTCCTTAAATCTCTAGAGAACTGCTAACAATATGGAAAGACACAAAAAAGGATTAAAAGATAGGGAAAATAATAGCGGCCAAGAGGCACTCAGAATATTTCATATCTGGTAAGATGACTCAAGTAACTTGAACATTATCCTCAGGCAGCGTGGATTCAGGAGAACCAGAGAGTCCAGGATCAGTAACTAGGCTCACGTAATCTCAAGATACTGTTCTAACACTGAGATAGAAATATTCCACTTTATGTTGGATATTCCTTTCTGACCCCAGGGGGCATTAGTTTTAATAGCCTGCTCTTCAGGAAGCCCTGGGAAAGATCTACTCCCTCTCACTGATGAAATCCCAGCTTTTTCATCTATATGTAGCACTGTCACTTTTGCCCTTTATTTTTGAGACATTAATTTCTGTAGGAAAAAAAGATGAGGATCTGCAAGTCAAGATCCTCAGTCTGAGGCGGTTTGATAACAGTTCCAACTTCCAGCAGTCTATGAAGAGTCACAGATTCAGTCAAGAATCTGAAACAGATTCAGGTAAACTAGAGCAAATGTGTTTAACTGAGGCAAACCCCAGTATAAAACTTACCTATGGCACTGGAATACCTGAGCATCACAGATTTGCAGAAAATGAACCAAAACTCCCTCTCCTTATTAAAGTTTCTTCATGCAGCCCGAGCTGTTTAAACACTTTGTCTGCATTAGGTTTCATGTGACACTGCATCATTTCAAAATGCAGGTTTCACTGAATTGCCAAGGTTAGACTCTCTAGCACAGCATATCCTTTCAGAGAATCTTTTGAAGAATCCTATTTCTTTGGAAGAAACATTTCAATGATGCTATTAAAAGTTTCAGATTTTACTTTGTTTCTGCACCCAAAGAGTAGTTTTACACTTAGCTAAAAATATGGTTTGCTCCAACTCCAGAGCAAAACTTAAAGAACTTCTCAGAAGAACAAATATCCGGAGGGTAGCCAGGAAGTTCATACATCATTGCCTCTTTTGTACAGCAACAGCCATACCAATCGTTGTATCTCCTGTTTGAGAGTTCCAGCCACCCCTTTCTTTTTATTGGCTCACAGTTTATCAGATTTATATCCTTCTTTCTAGTCATACACAACCACCTCAACTTTTCCCTGCAGTATTCCTGAAAACATCACAGTACTACACCAGCATGTCTGATTACCTCTCTTAAAAGCCATTAGACTTCCAGTGTAATTATTTCATAGAAATAATAACTTGTCCCTGCCGTATATTCCATGCTGAAAAGGGAACTCCAATGTTCTGCGGTCACACACAGGGATTGTGAGTGCACATGAGTGCTCATAAATTACAGCATAAACACAACACATAGCCACAACATCAGCTGAGACATCCCCTTTTCACTCTGTTTTTCCATCAAGCAAAATATCAATATTTCAGAAAGATGTTTGTGTATTTTGAAGTAGATTGGCTTTTCCTCATTAGTTCAAAGACAATAATAAGGACTATAAGCACTCTGGAAAATTCCAGCAAAGATATGGTTTATCTAAAGATATTTACATATAATATCCATAGAACCTAATTCCTGAAACTGATTTCTGTAGAACTATTCAGCCTCTCCTGGGCCTTCAGTAGTCAGTGTTAGACATATACACACTCACAGAGCATTAACAACACCTTCACTGTATGTGTTTACCACTTAAACCATACACCACATTCATGGTTTGGAAACACCAAACATGGTCATGTCCAAGTCTAAGTGGCAGTGCTACTGACATGCTCCACATCAATTATACCTCTCAAGATCATAGTAAGCACCCTCAGAATAGGTACGGCACATCTTACGGGAGCGAAGCAATCTGATTGCATCTTCACAAAACAGAGGATACATTGTGTGATCCTGGCTGCCAAAACAGAAAGGATGAACATGATGAAAAGCAACAAAAGGATGAAATAAGGACAAAAGCAACACCAAAAGCCAGCAATGTCAGCAACAGAACAAAACACTGGGACAAAACTCTGATGGAGCTTAGGTGGATTTTGCAAAAGTACTTTTGAGCAGCTGAGACTCCAAGAAAGGTTTCACACTTCAGTTTTGTCTATTGGAACCTTTAATTAAGATAGCCATACATTTTGTATATGAAAATGATAGCATTAGTAGGTGTTGGTGTCTGCTGATTCAAATCTTTTTCTTTAGTGACTTTTGAAAATACCTTAAAATCACATTCAAACAAGTGAAAGTTGTGAAGAATTTACCCAGTGTTTGTCTACACAGGAGATTAACAAAGCTAATGCTGCTATTAACTCAACACTTCTGAGTTTTCTACCACTACACACAGCCTAGGGAACCCAGAAGTGGCCATGTAGGTAGGCAGCAGTACATGCATTGTCCACACACAGCAAAACATATACCTGGCATCCCTGTAATGGTGATCTGTGGGCTGGGTGTACCGGGAACGAGGCAAAGTGACATAATGACTGAGCAGATGGCAGGGGGAAAAACACAAACAGGAGACAATAAGATGAAGAAGGAATGGCACACATCACACAACAGAAAACATCAAAACCTGAGAATGCAGGAGCTGCAACAGCATTTGTACAGAGCACTGAAATTAATAACAACATTAGAAGTTCACAGTTCTAAATGTAAAATGATCTCGATGAGTCACTCACTTTGTATGAGAAGCCAGTGGGGACTATGGAGAAGTGGATAGCTGAAATTTGGGATATTGTACATTTCAGCTAGGAAGGGAGCATACATAAATGTCTGAAAGTACTCTGCAGATTTCAGATTGCCTGTTCCCTTGCTTGAAGGCAGTGATAACTTCAGCATGAATATTAATTTTGGCAGAGGTTTACCTACTCTGTCTGAAAGGCACTGGGAAGCCTGTCCTCAGATAGTTAGCTCCAGACTTTCCCCATTGATGAGTGCATATTACTGAGTCTAATAGTTGTCCTACTGTGATAAAAAAATGGATTTAGATTAAAGCCAGGTTATGTAACATCTATAACAGGTTAAGCCAAAACCAAATGAATGCATTTTGAAATAAAAGTTCAAAAATCAATCCATCTGTATTTTGTTGCTATGTGTCTAAATGTGTCTAAATTTAGCTATTTTTAATATATTTGTTATGGCACTTATCAAAACCAGAATGCTATTTGGCTTTTAGTACAACTACATGCACACAGTACAGGAAAAACTGTTTTGTAAATACTTTTTTCTCTTCCAATTTACAAGGCACTACCAGAGGGAAAAGGAGTCCCTAGTCTACAGTCGCGCTGAGGGTTGGGTAGTTTAAAGGAGTGTCTAGTCACAAAACTCCACACTGCATGTGTGAACCGATTTCACGTGCAACATGGAAAATCTCATGTTTATCTTCCACTTTGATTTCTCATATCTTAATCTGCCACTAATTTGTTGTTTTCTTGCAGTGAAACACATTGCTACAAGTAGCTCCATTACCTACACTTACTATCTTTGTCTCTTTTGCGTGTGGATAAAATGTTTCACCAGCTGGATGCAAATATTCCTTACAAGCACATTAGGTTAATTATATATAGTACAAGAGATCTTTGTGCCTGCTTCTTGTCAAATTAAGGCAAAAGCATAGGCACTACTATAAAAAGCTTCCTACTTGAGTCCCTGATTAGGCAGTTCAAACTTTGCAGGTCATTACAGAAATGAGGAGCCGTGCACAAGATGGTAGGGCCCCACTTGACACATGGAGCCTGAGAAGGACGAGAAATTGAGACGATAAGCACGCAGCTACGTTGCAGGCTGCGGCAAAGCACTGGGGCTCTCAAATGGATACACAGATCTGAGCACCAACATCAGCCTACCCATAACAGCCTGGCAGGCAGCATGCTGCCAAGAAGCATTTAGGCAAAAAAATAATGCCAGCATCTTCAATTTTGCTTCAGAATATAGGCACCCCCTCAGCAAGCACATCCCTGGGCTGTACCCACATGAACACGCCAATAAATTATTTAGATGCAACCCTGGAACTAATACCGCAACACTCCTGCAAAACTCTCTCTCCATAGAGACTACAAGGCCCTGGGGTAGAAAGTGAAGAATCTTGGTGCCCAAAACATCTTTGCTTCCATATTACTAGTTCAAGGATTGGGGTCAGACAGAAATAGGCACATAATGCAGATCAACTCCTGGCTATGCAGCTGGTGTGACCGCAAGGGGTTTGGCTTTAATGATAATAAGAACTTCTATGAGGACTACAATCTGCTAGGAAGGGATGGAATCCACCTGTCTAAAAGAGGCACCAGAATCTTTGGCAGCAAGCTGGCCAACCTAATGAGGCAGGCTTCAGATTCAAGGATTTGAAAGACAGGATTCAAAACTGCAATGTTCAGGCCACTACAATCAGTCAGAGAATTCACCAGACCTGCTTCAGTAGTGTAAAATATGCCTCAGTTGTCTCCCTAAATGAGTTGTAGAGAACCTTGAAAGCACTGAAGTCAACTATGATAGCTGTGGAAGCCCCATCAAATGCCTCTGGGTCAAAATCAGAGGGGTGGTCTCCTAAGGAGACCTTGCAATAGGCA
Source organism: Dryobates pubescens (assembly GCF_014839835.1). NCBI lineage: Eukaryota > Metazoa > Chordata > Aves > Piciformes > Picidae > Dryobates > Dryobates pubescens. Next base: position 1,788,926 of record NC_071625.1, read on the forward strand.
ACTGTTGCTGACCCCCAAACCAAGATGACAGCCAGTGAGGCAATTATTGAGTCATTTAAGCAAACTTCAGATCAACAAACCATGGCTCTTACTGGAGACTGGAGCTACCCAGGCATTTGCCACCCAGATGGTGGCATAGCAAAATGAAAATACTAGCCTGCATCTTTCCAGACTTCAAAGGCATTACTTGTTTTGTTATGAACAGCATATACACAACTCACAGCACCAGGAACTCATTTTGCTTATATTAAGATACTGAATTAACTCTGACAAGGCAGCACTATAGTTTTAGGAATAAGATTAGTAATGAACATCCACCCCACCATCAGCTGAAAACAGATTTCTACTCTTCTGGAGACTCAAAACATAGGCAAACATAAATCTCCTTCTTTCAAGTGAACAGCAGATTGCTTAAAGTATTCTGGATGGCTCACCTATTACCTATTTCCTTACAGCTTCATAAAAATCCAGCAAGCCTTGCAGTTAGCAAAACAGAGATCAGTGACTCGGTGACCAGGTTGCCTAATTGGAAGTTCTTAGTATCCAGGATCAGGCTTCCTATATCAATACAGCCTCAGCAGCACACACACACATACACAGGGGTCCTCAATCAAACTATCCGTGGCATGGATGGTTCTGTTCCTCCTACCATGCAAAGGGAGTTGAACCTGGTCTTTACTGCTTGGTATGTTTTACTCAATAGTAAAGATGAGGCATTAGAAGATAATCTGTTCCTTTCCATTTTCATTCTCTGTGACCAGGTCCCACAGTTTTATTAATACCTCAGCTTCCCTATCAGAGTGGGAAGCTGACTCCCACATCCTGCTGTGGAAAGGATGCAGTACTGGAATGCTATTGCATTCTGCCAACCTTGTGCATATTGGAATAGCCATAAAGAATTCTGAATACAAAATAAGACTTTCTGATCCACTGTTAGAGCCTGCACGGATCAAGCTCAGTTGACACAAGAAACTTCTGTCAACCCTATTACTGTTTTGATAGTCACCTTTTTTCCAATGTATTCTCTGACTGTGACAAGTGTATCAGAGAATCATAGAATTGTCAGGGCTGGAAGGGACCTCAAGGATCAGCCAGTTCCAAGCCCTCTGCCAGGGCAGGGACAGGGACACCTCACACTGGAGCAGGTTGCCCAGAGCCACATCCACCCTGGCTGCAAACACCTCCAGGGATGAGGCTTCCACCACCTCCCTGGGCAACCTGTGCCAGGCTCTCACCACCCTCATAGGGAAGAACTTCTTCCTAACATCCAATATTGCCCATTTTTAATAACACTTTTCTACACTTTTTGAATTGAAAAAATAAATCAAATGCAACAAGCATGAAATTATTATGGGTGTTAGAAATATTTTTTGTTATTATTGTTATGTATTTGCCTTTAACCAAATGGTCCCAAACTGCCCAAGTGACAATTTGCTGAAATGTTCACATTTTCACATTCTCTGGAATGTGAAAAAAATAAGAATTAGCTTACTGATACTGCAGAGTAAGAAACAGATGGTTCTTTGGGTCAATTACTTGAAAATATAAGGGGAGGAAATCCATTAAAGGTGTTAGAAAGAAAAAGAGCTGACATATGAAACTGAGGTTCAGTATTGTGGGAAGGACTAAAGACTGGTATCAAGGTAGGGCTGCAAGGTTGAGTGCAGAACTGATCAAGGGAAGAGGAGGCTACAACTAAGGAAATTATGTGGCTTCAAGGAAAAGTTGTGCTATACTTTGTATTAGCCATTGTAGTAGGAAACTACTACAACAAGCTACTTTTTGCAAGAGAGACCAGTGATATGGTTCTACAAGCTTAAATTCACATCTGAACAAAGGAGGAGTCACTGTGCTCAGTGGCAGAATGTTTTCCATGTTGCTTTATATACATCCGGAAAATCACACCTAGAAACTGCTCAAAATGTGAGGTCAGGCTCTCAAGCTCTAGAAAATGGCAAATGCCCCTGCAGAATAAAGCACTGGGTGTGTAATTTCACCTGCTACATTGCATAGAGAAGATTAGCAGAACAGTTCTGTTTAATAGTTTAGGGCTCTTCTTCTAAAGGGGAGAAGGGATTTTCTTCCTGTCTAAAGATCAAGTGTTTACACTCTTAATGGCATGCATGCTTTTTGTCACATCAGTTGTGCAGAACTCTGCTCCTGCTTATCTCCTAGACATATTCCAGCAGATTGCAACTGAGAGTTTGAAGACTCTAGCTGTGAAACAATAGCAACTATCAGCAGAGAATTCGTGAACTGACACTTACTCAATCAAGATGACTTTCAACATGAGAATCAGTATATTATCACAGTGCTCCCCAGAACGTGTTTTAATTTCTTCCTCCAAAGGGCACAAGACTGAAGGCTTTTGTATCAGAACTGTGTTATTTTTAACATGGGCATTTTGTAGGTGCGTTTTGTTTCGAGGAGTGCATCTAGGACTTTTTGTGGGTTGGGTGTTTGGTGTGGTTTTTGTTTGTTTGTTTGTTTAAATTCAACTCAAAGGTTCTGAAACATGAGCTCTGACAGATGTAGCTACATTTGCAAGACTGCACTTATCTTGCCACCTTCCTACTCCATCCCTCTGTTGGAGGTTATCATCCTTCAGCAGATGCATGGAGGCATCAGGTTGGTCGTGCAGATAATTGTGCAGTTTAGCAGTGATTTCACTAATGTACCCACTGTAAATAGCAGCAGCTAAAGAGAAAACACCCTCTCCTTTCTGCCATCCTTACTGGAAGGCTAATAAATGGCAGTGTGCCTGGACTGCAATCCCTTCAGCAGTTAAATCCATTAGGGCTCATGAGTGAGAGCCCTGGGAGAGGAAATTGTATTGGCAACATTATAAGTAACTGAAACCAGAATGTATTAATGGAAAGTATAGGGCAGGCTTACAGGAATCCCTGCTGGTACAACCTCCAGTATGTTTTTGACTTGCAGTTTAAGGTATAGGTATAAAAAGAAATAGGAAGTGCAATAAACTCTTAATGTACTCAGTAAAATTTGAGAGAAAAACAACTTAAAGGAACACTGCAATTATTGAGATTTGAGTAGATGAATACTTTCTATAACATGACTTTCTGACCTGAAGACAATCAAGTGGGAAAGATTTTTATCTTTTTCTTCACTCTTTTTAATATCACAAAGGCACTACTGCAATTTATTCAGCAAAATTAACTAATTTAGCCATTTATTGCCTGCAATTCTTTTTTTACATCATTAAAATTCATAGAGGTTGCTACAGCTCTGCTCACTCTTTGGGAAGTTCCATTAGGCAAAGCATTAGGCTTCTAAACACAAAGACTCTGATTTCATTCTCACACATATTGCCATAATTATTTCTCCCCCACAAAAATGGCTCATAAAGTTGATGTCAGACAAACACAGTGCTAGAGCACACTTATTTTCTGTCTGTGAATTGCTCTGTATCCAGTGGGAACATAACATTAATACTGAGCTGAAATTATCCATTTTTATGTCTCATTATTCAACAACCAAAATGACCAAACCTACTGTTACCTTCCCCTCCCCCCCCCAAGATAACCAGCACTTAAAGAATTTATTCATATAGTATAAGAAATCATTTTTATTTAAAAAGACAACTAAATTATTTGTCTTTTATACTCTATAATTTTTCAGATTCCCTCTTGGCAAAGATGCCTGTGGGGGCTTGAGAGTTTTGTCAGCCTTGTGTGCCCTGTCTATTGTTTAATGTATTTTCGTGTAGCCAGTGGATAAATGAGTAGGGAAATGCTCATCTGTAGGATTAGATCAGTAATTCTGCTATTTACTTTGGTAAGCTACCAAGCTAAGCAATTCATGTTGATGTGTAGGCTACAGCTGATTCTAATTCTAGTCAGATATTTACCTCTCTCTGTCCGGGGAGTAGTGGTCATCTATAACACGGTGTCTATCCATTCGGTTCAGGGCATTGTAATGCGCAGGAGTAGATCGAGTCCCTCGTGGTCCCTGATCCACATTCCGACTATGAATAAAACATATCAGACTCTGAGTTCTGGCTGTGCCTGTGCCACTGGTTTCTACAATTGTTAGCAAACAGGGTGGTAAGGAGATGTGTTAGCTCACCTGTCTTTGGGATGCTTTTACTCTTACATAATTGCAAATATTCTGGTTAAAAAAGAAATATTGCCCTATAGGAGAAGGTCTCAAGTCCATGCTAGGGATAAGGCTTTTCTCTTTGGTTTCAAAGTTTGTTCTGGAAAAGAGAGGATAACTTCCCCCCCCCCCCCCTCCTTTTTTTTTTTCCCTTTCAATTAAAAGGGATAATTTGAGACAAAGTAAGTCCTTCCAGACAGTACCTTCAAGGAAAATTTCCTTTCTAGCTGAAAAAAACACTGAAAGGAGTTTGTGAGCTCTTGATTTTGACTGTACTAGAAAGACCTAAACTGTAGTAAGAAAGGATGAGGACTTCTGTCTGTTATGGTAGAGTGCAGCCCGCTGAAAACATCATCATCTGAATTAAACAAGAGATGCTTATTTTTCACGGGAAAGCTTATTTTGTAACCTCACCAGCATAGAATCTAAACAAGAACTATTCAATTAGGTGTAGGTAGAACACAGAGAGCAGGCTCTGTTAAAGGGCATCAATCACTTTCACAGGTTTTGAGACAAAGCTTTGCCCACTGGCTGCTTTACTCAATTTAACTGTTAGTACCTAGTGATACACCCTAACTTCATGTTTTCTGGTCTGTACAACAAACCCACAAGAACAGGAAGACAAGAGTTACTTGTGAAAGTTATCAGATAATAATATAAATAAACCAATGAACTATTGGCCCCTCCACACAAATTACAATTTATACCAATAAATTCTTCTTCCTCCTGTCCTTTCCCACAGTCTTCCCTAATAAGATGGGCTCTTTTTCCTCTTTTTCACACTTTTATACCACTCAGATCACGTCCTTCCTTGTCACTTGCTCAGTCCTTTGATACCTGTCATTCTTATCCTTTGTCAGTTGCCAGCCCTTGATTAGTGTGAACCTGTATGTGTATCTTTCACTACTGCTGCCACACAGATGTTTATTTCTGCATCTAAGTGCTCTGAAGATGTTGCACAACACAAAAGCTTTTGTCTCCAGCTCTACTTCATTTCTCATACAGAATTTTCCCACTCTGGCTTTCATACAACCAAATATAAAGATTACTTTGGATAGTAGACTTTATGTTTGCTATATTAAAAGTGAGTGTAATTCTTCCTCCTTCTATTCTACAGCTCTACATGTTTTAACCCTCTTAATTATACCCAAATTATAGGAAATCCAGCACAGGCTTTACCCCACACCACTACACTCAATCCTGTACATTTGTACTCTAAAACATATACTGACAGGGCTCCTTTGCTCTTCTTTGTTAATTTGCTTTCCCAACAAATCCTCATTACTGCTTTCTGAATTCTAGTTTCTGTCTTACCTTTTCCCTCTCTTTCCATTCAGGTTTAAAATACATAGGGTTTTTCCCTCCTATCATCCTATTTTACTAATCTGTTTTTTAACATATTTAAAACACTTCAGCTTTCTCAAGTTGTTGTTCTTTGCAGAGTTTCACAAAGATGTGACCTTCGATGTCTGCCCACACAACCAAAACTCCTACCTATACTCTGATTAGAAGCCTTAGTCCTGAAAACTCTGTACCACTCTTGCCTGCTCAAATCACTCTCAGATAAGATTGTGTTATTGGCTGATTGTTCTAAATAAACAATTTCTCCTTTAAATTCCTGTATTATATCAGATTCCAACTGCATGCTGCATTTCAACATCCTACTCTAGACAACTGTATTGCTTCTCCTTCAAAGTGTCACTATTGTTTCAGTTCTGTTTCGCTCTGCTGAAGATGCCTTTGTCAGCCAGATTTACTATTTAACAGAAAATTGCACACTTTCTCCAAACAAACTTGCTCCACAAGAAAAGTTGCTTCCACAACATGTCTTCACTCCACTGCAGCTGACAGAGAACATGTATGGAGCAACCAGGTAAGAGGTAAGGTGGTGAAAAGGTGTAATGGCAGGTGATGATGGTAGAGAATTAACAAGCATCCTACTAGATGCTCCACACCATATCAGCCTAGCCACTTTCCATAGCCATCTCTATGTTCCTTTATTCAAATGCACAGCCAGAGAAAAAGCTAATCATGATAATCAGTGTCTGCCACAGCCTAAACTCCATTCTTACCTATAAAGAGAACTATCCATTGAATATATTAGCTGAAAACATTACAAGAGCAGTAACAATTTCTTGTCAGCTACTATGCAATGTAGCTTCCATGGAGTTTATTAACAAAATACAGTAGAAAGCTTGAGGAATGAAAAAATGGCTTCTAAGATGCAACAGCAACTTGCACTCCTATGGCCCAAAAGCTCCTGCCTTCAGAGGCATCAGTCACTCACTGGGAGTTCCCTGGGCACGCAGCATGCTTACTGCAGCTGGAATGCATCTATAGTTGCAGATGCTTAGCAAACTCAGATAACATGGTATAAATGTGATTAATAATGCTCAGAGCTTTGTCAGGCACACCTGGATTTTCAGTAGAACAAAAAAAAGAGACATTTCTGTAACCCAAGCATTATGCTTCTTTTCTGCAGGCTCTCAAGCCACCCAGTTCTCTGGGCTATATGGGTTCTCAAAGAAATGGTTTGGTGTGTGAGCATGGAAATGTTACATAAATAATGCATCTGATTGTGAGATTGTAGGAAACAGCTGATACTTTTTTTTTCTCTCTCTAAGCTCAAAAATATTTTTACAAATTTAGCTTTAAGACATCCAGGAAGCAAGAAGTTTCCTACATGGGAAAAGTGCCAAACTACAAGAAAATGAAAAGAAGGTTTTTCAACGGTGTTAGGCAAGCGCTCATTAATAACTTGGGTAAAATTTCTGCCCCAAATGCACACACAAAGCCACAAATACCCCCACACAAAGAGATTTGGCCCACATTTATGCCTATATCCAAGACAAAGAACCCTAGGAGATTTAGCATGGGCAATTACTTAGACTGAAATCAGGAGAGAAGAAATCAGAATAGGCTCCTCTGTGTCTACTGTTTATGTCTCATTTGAAGTCAGACTGTATTTACACATGGGGGCAGATTTCAAGTAGCAGCTTGACGTTTCTGCCTGCAATCATATGGCATAATTTAGAACCCTAACACCTCACTGATGCCAATAAATAAATAAATACATAAATAAATAAATAAATAAATACTGTAGTCTGTATCTGGTAGAGGAAATGGTAAGCAAGCATATAAGTAAGAGAATACGATGTCAAGAGAATCTTAAGCCAACACAAAGAACAAAGGTATTAGCAAGAAAAGCAGAACACAAAGAGAATCAGAATGGTTGTAGAAGAAAGGGATAGATGTATGTACCTGACAGGAAATCTTGGATGCCAAAACATTATGGGGCAAATAACTTCCCCTTTTATTCCAGCTGAATTACGTCAGCTGGAAATCTACCTATATGTAGCAATAAAAATGCTGAAATGTAGGCTTCATTCTTTACATCTGTCCTTCTGCTTCCTCTTCAGAAAGTTCATTCATGCAGGAAAACTCTTAATTCTGGGTTAAACAGGAACTTCAGCTGCACAGTGGCTGAAATGCCTAGCTTTTGGAAGAAATGTCCTGATCTCTGTTTCACAAGACAAAGAATTATCAGAGACTTACTAAGTTCAGGAGTAGACAGTTCTCAGCACAGGTGTGTGTGTGTCCTGCTGCTTCAAATGTTTAAGAAAAAGAGCAGAAAGAAAACTACTACAGGCAAAAAAAAAAAGAGTATGACTCTTCCAGAATCTTAACTCCACAGAGACAAATGGCTCAAAATCAGTCACTGACACAGGGATGCTAAGAAAACCTTGAACCATCACATGCTGTAAAACAGCTCTTGAAAGTGAAAGAGGAAAAGGATGGAGAAATATTTTTCTTTTCTTAGATTGCAATGGAGGGATTTTTGATGAAAACTACGACAAAACTGGTTGAATTTTTCCACATCAGTGTGAGGAGAAAAAAAAACCACACATGGGCTTTGTAATATCTCTTGAGGTCTAACTAATTCATTTCCATCTTGAAAGCCTGAACCTTCTTTGCAGTATTGTTACAGGATCAATACCACTTAAATTTATAACCTGCAGAGTTAAAGAACAGTTTACCTTTGTGGGGGAGGGACACTGGGAGACCACGATCTAGTCCGTCCTATACTATCTCCGCGGTGAGGTGACCCTGACCGAGAGCAATGATTAGATGACATAACTTGTTCTGGCACCGAGAGCGTGGAACTCTGCAGATCTCTCCCATTGTGTCGATAATCTACAAAGAAATGGAAATATTCAATTAATTTGAAAGTGCACTTTTTACTTTCATAGAAATCAGAGAATCAACCAGGTTGGAAGACACCTTCAAGATCATCCAGTCCAACCTAGCACCCAGCCCTATCCAATCAACTAGACCATGGCACTAAGTGCTTCATCCAGGCTTGTCTTCAAGATCTCCAGGGATGGAGACTCCACCACCACCACCACCACATTGCAAGGGCCAATCTCTCTTTCTGTGACAAATTTCTTCCTAACATCCTGCCTGAACCTCCCCTGGCGCAGCTTGAAACTGTATCCTCTTGTTCTGGTGCTGGTTGCCTGGGAGAATACCCTAATAATTCTATACAATGCCCTGCTAACAGAAATGTCCACAATCAAAATCCAATGCAAAGCTCGTTTTTAAAATCTGGGCTAGGAAACTCTGATGTGGTTAGATATGGGGTTTGGCTTCAAGAAAGCTTTGTATTTGAGAAACAATTAAGTTAACAATGACTCACTGGCATCAGGTTTCACTCCTCGTTCTGAACTTAAGCTAATGATGTCTTTTACAAATGAAATGAGCTAAAGCCATGCAGACACCTGCCCACATCCTGGGCTTAATCTCGCATTAGGATAACAGAAGGCATAAATGGTCTAAGCAAAAGCATTCCCAGTGACAATAGCTGCAAAGGCTACCACATGGGCGTTTCATGTAGGCTTTCAGGAAAAATCTTTTTGAAAGCTGGCTGTGTTAAAATGACTGCACCTAACTGCAAATGTTGAATTCACTCTCCTAAGGCATAATCCTTTCTGTGGAGAAAATAAAAAAAAAAAATTAAAAAAATTGCCAGACATACAGCAATTGCAAAGAAGCTTCCACAGTGTATCAAAGCTTAATGATTCATTGGTCTTTATATGCTCAGCAATCAATGCTGGAACTCTTCTAAACCCCAAATAGGCTTTCAAGCTGCTGTTAATGATTGATCAGCCATGGGCTATGAAGTGGTAACTTTGCTACTCCGAATCTGAGAACTTAATTCTCTCTAGAATGTTCCTGGCTTTGCTTGCCCAGGGGTTGAAAGAATCATGTGTCTCTCAAGGCAGGTGATACTGCAAAAGTCATGGTGTCCTTCTCAGTTGAAACAGGTATGATTTAACTTTCAACTATACCAAGCCCTTGAAATAAGGTTGGAGAAAGAAAGGAAAAATATTTTCCTGTTGAAAGAAATTATCAACAGCACAACAGGTCATAAGTGCAACCTGACCAAGGAGCTGATATTGAGCAAAGCAGGTAGCTACTTATAACAGTAGTAAAAAGAGGGTAAACACTGGAAAGTGTTAGCGGCTATAAATATTAAGTCGCTACCGTAAAATCAATCATACCAATGGCAAGCCTCTTTAATCAATATACAGAGCACTCAGAACCTGCTGATCAGTATAGAGATAATCAGCTATAAACAACTGTGAGCTGCAGTCACTCCGGTAACAGGCATGTGCCAAAGTTATCTGCTACACTACCAACTTTTTTTGTTTGTTTTAATCATCTGAGGGCTTAATTAAAAACTATGATACAAATCAAGTGAGGGTTTTTACAAGGCACGCCAAATATAGCTTTCTCTGAGCTGAAGTTTTAATTTTCTCTGTTTTAAGAGAGAATGTTAATACTTTTGACTTATTCATCCACACAGGAAGGCTCTCCTGTGCTCATGTTGTGCTATGCAGGGTACATGCTCAGTAAATACTAAAATTAATGAATCATTATCACATTCTGCAGCTTTCAGGCACAAAATTACAGAAAACCAGAAACCTCCAAGTATGAGGTTCACAGCCAGGGCACTAAAATAACCCTGATAAAAACAACTGGCAAGTACTAATGACACTCTCTTTAATTTAGATGTCTTGCTGCTAGATTGACTTGAGAGTAGCTTTTTGTATGAAAAGTGCAGAAAAGAATTATTGGAATTGCCATTCAGCACAGGCAAAATAATTTACTTGTTTCAGACGCTGATGCTAAGTGGCATTTTCTCCACTTCAACATCTGCACTGGCTTGAGGTGTCAAGCTTTCTCTCAATCAGATGTTTAATTTTTAACACTCACTGTGGTAGGGCTTAGGAAAAGGCACTAATTAAAAACAATTACACAACCAAATTGCCATAAGTACTTAACATCCCAAGACTTCACCGATGGGCACTTTGGAGACAGTTCAGTTCTTTTACACAAATGTGTTCACCTTCTGTGGTGATTTAAACATCTAAATGCAGAACTTGGATGTCCTCTGCAGAAGTGCTGACAGAAACTGATCAAATAAATTGAATTATTTAGACCTGCACACTCTATAAATTGAAGATCCGTGGTCTTTGGGTTTATAAAGCTGCCTTTGTTTCAGCTAACATAGTCTAACACAGTCTTGCCTACAGGTTCACATCCAGAAAGATATTCTGTTGTTGGACTTCTACTTCTCACCAGTTTATTCAATGCCAGTTGACTTTGTAAGACCAGCACTGTATAACTGAGAAGTTATACAAAAATGTGTGGTGTAGAAAATCTCAGCTTCCATCAGGCACATGGCAAAGCCAGACAGCATATATCTTTCAGTGAACTATAACTACACAAGACCAAGGATGCTCCATGGATTTCATAAATCACAGAATGGTTTGGATTGGAAGGGCCCTTTACATGTTACCTAGTTGGCTTTTTTGAACAGCAGTAAAATCAAGAGAAACCAAAGAAGAATTCTTGCCCTTCCTAAAGGTTTCTGGAGTTTAGTTGGCAGGTCCAATACTTTGAACAACCATTGATTTAATGGAAAGGATCACTGAGAGTACCCGACAGCCATCAGCAAACATACTTGATGTGATCAAGTATTTACATGGCAGAAGGAAAAAGAGCAAAGTGAAGTGTCGTGTTAAATAAAAGCTGAGAGTACAGTATGAAAGAACTGGGGTAAGGAAGGAGGGAAGAAAACAAAGAGAGACAAATAGCTGCGTGCAAAGAAGGCATATATTCAAACTCATATTGGGATGAGTCTGCAAGTGAATAGAAAAGCCTTAAACAAGAGCAGAACGTGGATGATAAAACAAGACAAGGATAAATCAGAAGACTTGCAAACATAGTGACAGTTGCACACACATAAAAAGGAAGGAAATAAATACAGATTTCAAAACCAAGAGAACATCAAACTTTGCCACCAACACAACCAGTCAACCAGTCTCCAAGACAGGCCAAAGTCTGCCTACCAGAAGTCCCAGCTGGCAGTCCTGCTGCCCCTGCTCCTTAATGTGCATTACCAAAAACACTCACTTGGTGTCTGCTGGAAAAACCCAGGACGAGGTTCCCCTTATTTTTCAACAGAGGAACATTGCAAAAATTCATAGCAATGTATTAGAAACAAGAAGGGACTTTGACTGAACACAGAAGCGTAAATGTAGACAGTAATACCTGAAACAACACCAATTCCATCATCACAGTCATAATCAGAGACTTCGCTGTCGCTGATTCTTTTGGACCCTGCAAAAAAAAAGTTAAATGAAAATCAGAAATGTATCATTTATTTAAAAGTATCCTCAGTCAATAATACATAAATAAATGTAAGGAGTTCATACTAGACAATGAAGCACTAATAAAAGCAGACAAGGGACATTATTAACATTATATTATGGCAAAAATCAGGAATGATTCACTAAAGTTAACAGTATCCTCAGTCAGTAATACATAAAGAAATGTAAGGAGTTCATACTAGACAAAGAAGCACTAATTATAAGCAGACAAGGGACATTATTAACATTACATTATGGCAAATGTATTAGCATACCAACTGTTTGCAGCTAAGTGTTTAATATAATACACATTGAAATGCTGAAATACAGCTCCACAACACTGCTGCTGTTGAATATTTTCATACACTTCGTGCCTGTATGTATTCATTCCACATAGAAACTGGCATCACACTGCTCATCTTCCAAGCTCTCACATACAAGGCATCATCTCTCCATGAATTTTTTCAATACCAGAAACATTAATCATCTTAACTGGATGCAATATTTTCTGCAGAGTATTAGTAAGTGTTATCAGGACAGGCAGCTACACGAATATAATGTGTCCTGATAAAATGTCTCTGTGATACTCTAGAGGAAGCAACCTATTAAATGCTCTATAAGAGTACACCAATCAAAACAGGCAGAACTTTGTTGGCAAAAGCAGATTCCAAATCCACAATTACACTCAGAACATAGGCCACATAGGACAGCTACACACGTCAGTTTGCGCTTAGCTTAATTCTACTTCTGTCTTCTGTGGCACCTTTTAAACGTTAGTTGATTGCTGGCATCAGGATTAAGCACTGGAATGTGAATGTCAATTTTTCATTTCCTTGGTTTACAGGTGAAAATCCCTGCTCCTCAGCCAGGCAGTGTGGCTGTTCTAATTCTCTGGCCACCAGAAAATAGGTAACTAGAAGTTAGCAGTTTCAATCTAATTATCACTAAACCTTCAATTGTGAGAGACTTTTTTAGTCCTACCATAGGCAATTTATTCTGAAAAACAGACCCAAGAATACCACTTGAAACCTGAAGTGAACTTAAAGACCCCTAGGAGAGAGCAGGATTAACGTTCTATCAGGGTGACAGGTACAGAAAGATCCCTGCCCTCCCTTCTTGGCAGAAAACTGCAAGAACAAGCACTAGGAGGACTTCTGACAAACATCAAAGTTTGCAAGATAAAGATTTTTTGGAAATCGTTTGATCATAGGAACTGCTGCTGCTTTTCAAACACATCTGGCTACCCAGCAGGGGATAGTGGAAAGCCCTTCTTTAGTGAAATAGTGTGCTTGCAAGATCACAAGTTCCGTGTTTCAGCCTTCAAGCTTTCAGCAGGCAGGGGTTCTGGCAAATGAGACTTCTCCTAAGCCATCCTGTTTATCATAAGTCCCTAAACAAAGCACTGGCTACAAACTCATGAAATTTCTTTTCAAGTCAGGGTGTTCTCTCGACCTCCATAATATGCTGTGTCATTAAGTTCTGCAGTTTTATTTTGCATTGGGTGAAACAAACTTCAGTTCTATTTCTCTTCCATTATTTCAGACAATGCCCTCCAAGCTTTTGCATCCTGAGAAACATGAATCAGCGTTCTGTACTCTTCCAGTCATCTCTTGTTTTGAGCTGAAATGTCATTGATTCATTTGCACATGCAAGCTGTTCTGCATTTCTGATTGCTCCTGCTGTATGTTTGTGTGTTCTGCTGCTCCTCTGCCTTTCAAAAGGAGCCAGAAGTGACTGCTGCAATCAAGATGAGGATGTATGAATTTATAGAACAGGCTGCAGATGATTCCTTTTGGGATAAAAACTGTTATGGTATAAAGTATTCAACTAGTAAATGGTATAAGTGTGCCATGCATTAATTCTTAGTAAACACAATCTGGCCTGCCATTACATCATGCAATTCCAGTAGAGCTACGTTAATTAGTGTCATTGAATTGCAGGAAAACTGAGGGGTTTCCTTGCAAATAGGAAATGAACATTAGTACAATGAAAGCTTTGCTTTCCTGCACCCTGCAGTTCTTACATGGTAGAATTATCAGTTCCATTTATTACAAAAGTTTTGAAATAGCCATGCTGTAGTGGGCAGGGGGAAAGTGTCTTTGAATTCAAGGAATGAGTAAAGTCTTTATCTCAAACAAGAAATAGCAAGTGCTCATATTTAGGACTCAAGAAAACCTAGAGGAAGAGTCTTCATCCTCTTAATGGATTTATTGAGAATCAGGATATCTAAACCCAATTCATTCTGACAAGGACAATATTCAGTCTGACAATATTCAGTTCTTAATTACAGTATCAGAGAGGCCCCACAAAAATCTCTCTTGCTTCCCAAAGAAAGAGCATTGGTTTCACCTGCCATTTTCAGTCAATCCTTCTACCACTGTGGTGATATAAACACCAGTTATCAAGAATTATGTCTTCATTCTCCTTAGCTACTAATTTAAAAGCAGGTCATTAATATCAAAGGACAGTATTTGTGACTAAACACTAAGCAAGAGAGCCCTTGTTTGGCTGGGATTTGATTTGGATCTAAAAGACAGAAGCCCCCAAAGGGAGGGGAGAGCAGTGTGATTCTGGCCTCTGCTAACCCTGCTGCTGATCTGGCAGTGGCACTGTAACTGCTGTGCAGAGATGCCAAAAACATCACTCAGGTCCTGTCAGAGAGGATTGTGGCACAGGAAGAGGAGGGCAACCGAGTAGTTTGTGGATGCTCGTCATGTGGATGCTTGGAAAGGTTTATGCCACGAAAGATGGAAGAGGACTGAATCAACTATGATTCAAATGAATGTCATTAACTCATCTAATTCATCCTTATGAATAAATCTAATTACAACTGCAGTTGCTCTTTATTTATGTTTATCTTTACAGCCTAGTACATCTGCTTTAGCATATTTTTAGGATAGGTCTTCTGTAGACTGGAGAAAAGCTCTGCATCTTTCAGGATGAAAAGAGCCAGCTGCTGTCACAGTGGGCTCTAGACTTCCCAGTTGCATAGCTAAAATTTGGTGTTGTAGAAGTCACAGGATGTATCTGGCAGAAAAGAGAGACTAAGAAGCTTCGATAGGCCACAGTTATAAAAGTCAGGAGTCTCTCTCTATCTCTGTCCCCTCAAACTGCAGCCACCCTTTCCAGAATCTCCTAATACCTCAACTCCAAATAACCTTCTAGGATCTAGAGATGCTTTTCTCTTTTTATATACAGACTTCTGTCTTTGCTCCCATCCGACCCACAGGGAAGAGATGGGGCATGAGGAAAGTAAATGGGATTGTGTTGACACCTCTAAGATGGAAGTAGTGATAGAGTCAAGAGAAAAATCAGATTTCAGGGCTGTCTCCAATTGCTTTCACTGCTGCAAAGAGGAAAGTGTCTTGAAACAGCTGACATCCCTTAAATACCTGTAAGACGAGACATAAAGCGTGTGCAGAGCAGATCATGTATTCTACCTCCTCAAGAGGAGGCTACTATAAGGCAACTCTAACAGATTTAAACTGACTGAAAAATAACAATGTTTAAATAATATTTCACACTTAAGTGCAAATTGAAATGCTGGTGAAGACGTCAGGAGAAATTTCAACCAGAATTAATTGCTTGGTCGTATCATTGGAAATCAGTGTTTTCAGGAAGGATGGAGAAAGGAAAGGATGCCTTATATATACATAATACATACATGAATTATGAATTTGGAGCTTCTGCAAAGGAATCAGGTTATATTTATTTAAAAGGTCTTTCATGAAGTCTGGAAATGGAAGCAACTACAACTTGCACAGGCCAAACTCCTTTATTGAACTGAGTATTTGAAATACCAGTATCATTGCTGGCACCTCAGTTTACCACTTCCTGCAATTTTTGCAGGAGTAATTTCATTTGCTATGTATTAATTTTAAATGGTAATTTTCCTTTTTTTTAAGCTACTGACAATGTAAATTTGAACAATTAGGCTTCGGTGCCACTTCAGCCACCTCTCTTCAAAACAGCACTTCATTATCTAATTCATTTGAACCCCTGACCGTAAAACAGGAAAAGAACAATTCATACTTTATCTGTGATGTGTGAAAATGTAGTCTGCCACAAGTAATTCCAAATGAATATTGCCAACAAAGCTATTGGTTTTTTTTTAATCTTAAAGAATATCCTAAAGTGTTTGACAAATGCAGTACAAAATATGGCATTTGCTTCAAAAAAGCAAGAAGATTAAATCCCTTCAAAATTAAATTCAAACCTGAGTTAAAAATTTCAGTATATAACACCCAGGATACTGGGTGCATCAGATTAATACACTGATGCCAGTGGTTTGCCTATAATTCACTTTTTCTCTGATGGATTTTAAAGGTGAGGAATGGCTTTAATTACATCTTACTGCCATTGCACTGGAATATAGCTTATTAATGAAACATTCTTAGGGATATTATTACTATTTTGTCTGATAACTGGGTGGTAACAGATGGTAAATAGGGACTTTTGAATGTCTTCCACCAGGATTAATGGTTATTACAGTTACAGACTGAAGGCAAAATAGACCCCATGCTGTAGTGTACCATTAGCTAGTGACCCCATTAGCTAGTGTAAGCCACATAAATAATGTTTAATTCAGCGTAACCCTAACCCAAGTGAAACCAAAAGATTCACTTTAGCAGCTTTTGGGTTTTACAGCCTTGAACTATCAATAAAATTGTTTTCCAGGGACAGCTTACTTTGGGGGCAGTGGAGAACTTCCCATCAGAACTTAATAATCACCAGCAACCTCTTCCCCTCTTGCTCTTTCCTGCTTCCCTACCACTGCTCTATAAGCTGCCTACCACCCAACTCAGCCCAATTCTACAACAGCATGTAGACACTAAGACTGGAGGTTTACAGCACTGGCACTGCAGCTTCCATTGCAGATAATTTCTGTTTAAATTTTTACAATTTGACAATTTTTACTATCTACAGTTTTAGTTTCTATTAGGCAGAAAAAGAATTTAAAATGCAGTAGTTTCTAACTCTAAAAAAACTTTGTTTTTTTTATCTTCATGGCTAGCAACAACATGTAGGGAAAAGCAAAGAGTTTTATTCCATTTCATGAATCAAATACTTTTTGTTGTTGTTGTTAACTTTTCACAGTGTTGGTGGCCATGGAAAGTTTTAACAACTTCTGAATAAAAATAATATGGAAATCATTGAAGAAACTATTAGAGAGTCTTCAGACGTCCCAAGCCTCTCAGTGGTTCTGAGGCGTTTGGACCTTGCTTTTAATATCATGTTTTAACTTTTGCTCAGCCCTGAACTGGTCAGACAGTTGGACTAGATTGTGGTGGGTCCCTTTGAACTGGACATTCCATTCCAACAGAATCCCATTTCTCTCCATAACACCCTAAATAACTGGAAATCTTCCAAATGAAAGCAACAATATATGATCACAAGTATTTTGTTTTCAAGCCACCTGACTTCTGACTTCTAGAAGTTGGCACAGAGCTGTGCTCCACTCATTACTATACAGGGGAAACAACACAAGATAGAAAACCTTCTGTGCTTCACACATTGTCCATTGTTATTTCTGATTTAGGCCTCCATAGAAGACCAACACCTGAGGTTCAGAACTCTACTAAGCCTGTAAGACCTGTCAATATGCTGAACAGAACAGATTAGTACAAGGGCTAGAATGAGAAATAAAATTAAGGCAAGTCAGTTTAAACAGAGAAGGAAGTGCCAGAGTTATGTCTCAGGGATTCTGATTTGGGATTTTTTGTTGGGTTTGTGTTTTGGGCTTTTTTTGAGGAAAAAATAAAAAAATACATCAAAAAAGGAAAAAGAAAACAGAGAGCTCCCAAGCTGAGGATCCTGCCCCTTACAATGCAGAAAGCTTTTACAAGATTTTGTGGACTCCTTGGGGCAACAAAATGTAGTGAAGCATGCTTTTTGAGCTCCTTCCCTGAAGCTCACAGAAGGCCTTCACAACCACTTAAAGTAACTTAGCGTTGCCTGTAATTGTTCTGTGTTCAGAGCTGACATATAAGCAACCCTAAAAATCAGTCTCACAACAACTGTCTTAAGAATTTGCTCTCTCATATTCATCCAGTCTGTGCCTGAGGGTGCTTACTGTGAGCTAATTTCTCATGCAGTCTTGCTGTCTCCATGTCACTCTGTCACTTTACCCTCCTGCATATTAGAGTGGTTGGGGATTTTTTAAAGTTTCTGACCAGTTTAATCTACATTTTTACAGCTCCTACAGATCTTCAAAACCGGTGGCTGGGTAGAAGAGAAAGATACAAACCAAAATCCCTTAATGAGAAAGAAACATTATCAAGATGAAATTTGTGGCTAATGCACGTGTGCACAAGTCCATAGTGAAACAGCAAACATGGTCTCTTCCCATGTGAAGCTGTCTCAAAACATGAGGAAAATGCAAGATTATTTCAGGAGACAGTGGAAGAGAAGAAACATGGGAAACTAGGTGTAGAAGTAATGGAAACCAGGTTTGATTAGCACTACCTTCAAGGAACATTCTGTAGGGTTTTTGTTTCACCATAGCATTGGATCTATTTTATTAAGGAAATGTGTTTCATTTTTCAGACATAACTGAAAGGTAGCTGGAGGAACCAGCTCTCAAAAACAAAACACACAAAAAAAAGAGACCCATAATTAAAAGCTCAGAAACTGCAAAAAAATCCCACATGAAATGCACTACAAAATGTGAGCTTCTAAAAAGCTGCACTTTTAAAGTTCAATTATATTTAACTAAGGCAAGCTTCTCAAATCTCTCACCTGGATTTGCATCTGAGGATTTTAAACAGTAGGAGATGGTAAAAACATGTATCAGTAGAAATACTGATTTTGCCAGTCCTGCATTTGCCCCATGTCAGCATTCTAAAATACTTACACTTGTTCTCAAGTGGCAGTAACAGAACAGTGCTCCTTTTAATACAGCTTCAGCAGAACAGCATTTTCCTAGCATAGATAACCAAGCCCACTACAGTTTACCTACCAAAGCTCTACGTAAAATAAAGGCAGGCAAAGCAGATAGAATGTTACAGTACTGCCCCACTACCAATACTGAGATGTTGGGAACAGAAAGAAAGCCAACAAAAGGCCTATGGCTTAAAAGCAGACTAGAAAAGCCAAGGGACATTGAAGCGATTTAGCATCTGCACAAGGGGTAGCAAAAGCACACCAATAAGAGATCAAATTAGATTTGGCATGTCAATGGAAGCAATAAGCATTTCTGGCATGCTGAAAAGTTACCTGAATTATATGAATATAAGCCTTTATCTGGAAAACAAATATTGAAATGAAGTAGTGTCAGGGTAAAATATATGAATAAATACATGTAACAGGGATGGTCAGAACCTTAAACTGCACTGTAATTGCTGCTGGAGACTGAGGAATTTGACATTGTAGGCCACATTCATTGAAAACATTAAAACTCAAGCAGCTGGGAGAAATTAAACCACAAAAATGCCAATCACTACCAGATCAACACTTACACTCTGCAGTCAGAGAGGACTAGTTGAGCCATGGAAGTAATTTCCAGCTCAGAAATACAACTGTACACTTACTATAAGCAAGTGTCTAACTTGTTGACAGCAAAATGTATACTCAGCTAGGCATACAAAACAAGCTGGTACCCTGAAAGGTTCTGCTGTTGGCACATCAGCAACAATTCATTTGCAGAACTCATCCAAGATGCACCTATAAATTCCAGTTTGCATTTAACAGACTCAGAGGTGATGTTCCAGCCAATCTTCTGTCTCCAGCTAGGTCCTGACTTGGTCAGTATGTACATACATGAATACCTTATCTACATATTGTGTTAGCAGTGAGTTGAAGAGTCCTGATGCAAGCACGATGCTTAAGTGCTTGCAATAGCTGCTTTATTGTCTGCATTCCTGAACTCTGGCTGGGTGATCTATTTTAGCTTTCCATACAACCACGCCAGTTTTCCTAAACTGACAGTACAATAACATGCAAACCTCTGGACAGTTAGGGAGATGTTAATTGTCCATTTGCGTTTGTGGGTTTTGCTAATGTGCCTTCCACAACACAGCATGAAAAAGCCAGGAAGGCAGAATAACACGGAGAGTATCTTGCCACTGGCAAGACATCATCAATACTTTCATTCCTTAGAGTGCAACAGCTCACAGACACTGTCTGAAAGAGTGACAGCCCACGAGGAAAGGATATGCTTGAGATGACAAAATATTACAGAGTCAGAGGAAAAAAAATAGAAAATTCAATTGCTTACCAAAAGGTGTTGGTAAGAATTCAGTGGATTACTACTGGATACCTTCTGGCAATTCACACTCTCTGATACATCTGGGCACTAACTACTTTAATATGTAGACCATATTGCTGAAATCTTCTAATACTTACAATTTCTGACTCTCTCTATTTTCAAACTGGGTTTCTGGAGAAACATAGTTTTTATTGCCCAGCTCCATTAGACTATATAATTTCAGCATGGATATTAGGAGCCTTTTTCAGCATTGTTGACAAATATTTAGATGTCAGTCTTACTGCATAAATTCTCTAATATTTATATTTCTGGGTACTAATCTCTTCCAGCTATGAATTAAATTAAAAACAGTTTGGCTACAAAATGAGGAAAAATGGGAGAGGAGGAGTTTTCTGCTTTTCTCCAGCAACATCAGAAAGTCACCAAATGTTCCAAAGTGCCACTCAAATTAACCAAAAAAACCCAAAGCAAAAATATCAATTAAGACCATTGCAAAATTATTGATGTAATGAAAACCTACGGACTTTCTGAATTTAACATCTCAAGAGTCCTGTAACAGGGTGGAGCTTTTTGAAGAGCACATGAATATAAATATCCTCAGATTACAACGTGAGGGGGGACTAAAGAAGCTGTGATTGCTTCTCTGTGGTTGCAATACAGAAAGGAAGAAGTCAGAGTAATATTAAACCTCTCTGAAAACTTCTTCACCAGAACCACCACACTCTTATGTGACAGTTTACCATGCTTCAACACTCAAAAAAAATACCAAGAAAGCAAACCAAAAAACAACCAAGCACTGCCTTCAGCCAGAAAAGGAAGTTCTATATCTTTTAGAACCTTTATAAAGTACACCTGACCTGCTGTGTATCAACTGCCTAGCAAGGTTACTTCACCCTGTTGAGTGAGGCATTTCAACAGAGTATTGCTCTTCTCATCATCATTACATGACAGAAGAGTAGCTTCATAACGTGAGTCTGTCAAGCAAGCAGAGCAACAATTGTTGCAAGTAATCAAATTCCCTTAAACGCCTTCAAAACAGGATTTTAAGAATTTTTGTAGTTTAATTCTAGTTTAAAGTTGATTTGAAAATTTTCAAGCAGCATCAAATTCATCTCTTACATTCATTTCATTAGGGAAAAAAAGAATAATGTTTTGATAGTTTAAGGCCTTTTCAGACACCCCTGTATCATGTTAAATACCTTTAATTAAAGTATTTAATAAACCACAGGTGTACAATAACTACAATAACTAAATAATAGTGTATCGTGAGTACAATACAGAGATATTTCTCCTTATTCAATGAACAAAATATTGACACATGCAAATAAAGATAACATGCCCAAGGCCTGTGCTCCGTGAAAGAAAGGAAAATTGAGGAAGAAGCATGAAGAAGAGAAAGAGGAAAAATAAACAAATAAATGTGCTCTCCTGGCTCTCTAGGGTATGATCTTTATGCTATAATCTTTATGATATATTCATCATTCATATTCTGTGCCACTGCCCATAAAATGCTCCATATTATAATTTGGGGGGGAAGATGTCACTGGTGCATGCTTCCATGAAACCCCACTCACCAACTAGTGAACAGCATTATCTAGTTTCTTCAAGTACTGCTCAGTGACATTCATTTCAGGTTGCCACAGACTTACCATTCTCACACCAAACTAAACGAAAAGTGCTGAGACAGCAAGATCCTGAGTCTGCAGCAGAATGAGATTCCACAGGGTTTACAAGGAAGTCATTGGAAGTGTGAGGTTTAAAAAGTAGGTTTCAGGAGGTAAAGTTTCAGATGCATTGGAATTCATTATTATTAAGCTTTAATGATCTTGATACTACCAAGTGTATCTGCTTGGTACTACCAAGTGTTCATGCTCTACAAAAAACAGACTTGGAAACTTTAAATCATGGAAAGGAGGATTGAATTAACAGTCTCACAACATTCAACGTGGTTTTGATGTGATGGAGCACTTTCAAGAAAACAACCCTCAGTACCCAACAATGGCAAAGTCCCCTAAAAATGTTTTTCACAATAAGCAACAGATTTCTTTATTTGGGAATTCACAGGTTCATGGAACGATTTGGGTTGGAAGGGACCTTGACGGTCATCTAGTTCCAACTCCCTGCTATGGGCAAGGACACCTCCTACAAGCCCAGGTTGCTCAAAGTCTCATCCAGACTGGCCTTGAACACCTCTGGAGACAGGGCATCCACAACCTCCCTGGGCAACCTGCTCCAGTGTCTCCCCACCCTCACTGTAAAAAATTTCTTCCTAATGTCCAGTCTAAATCTACAATCTCATTGCATCCATTCATTTGTCCATCAGATCTATGTTTGGTTTTTTTCCTAGGCAGATGTAATAATCTTTAGCTCGCTCAAGTCTCAGCACTGCCTCAGAAAATGGAGACTAGCTTGGGAAAACGTACAAAGCTGACAAAAGACAACAAAAACTGTTCCAGTGGTTCAAAACACTATGCTTATGCATTGCAATAATTTTCTTTCCATCTGAATGAATAAAATTCAGAAAAGGAATATTAGCTATAGTTTTCTCCACACTATATGCAGATGGCTTTTGTAGAAGGCAATTATACTCTGGTTTTGTCTCCATGGTCTACTTACTTATTACTGCATTTTCTTTCCCTCCAGATTTTTTATATGTGCCTTAAGAATCATGAAACTCATTGAATGGAGTCACTGATGACTTTAATTCTAAAAGCAGCAGAAGTCGGATTCCCATTACAAGAAAGCTGCTTCCTAGTCTAGTTTATTGACAATCATTTTGATTTTTCTAGTGTTCAGTTCAGTGATTCACCAAGTTGGGCTTCTGCTGATTTCCAAACACTGTCCTTTCTACAGTGGCTCAGAGCTTGTTTTCATCGGTGTTTATATGACATGTATTTACTATTTTTCCCTTATTGAGGTTCATGAATTGTACAGGTCAGGGGACTGGGCAAGAGAAAGTGGCTGGCTTAGAACAATCTGTAACACAACATAATGCCCACTCAAAGATTCTGCGAAATAAATATAGGTGGAAACTAAGCTGCTGGCTCTGAAAGCTGGCTCCCACAAAAATTACATATGGGGCTCTGTGGGAGGCTTGCATTTTCCTACTGGCTCTCTGTAAATATAGGAGCTCAGTCTTCAGGGCTGACAATCTGCTCTTCCTTGGGAGTGCTGAAATTCAGCATTATTAAAAAGAGAACAGAAGTAAGGCATAAGTGTAGGTGGTTCTTTTAAACTACCTTCAGAGAGTAACCTTTAAATATTGTCTTCAAATAGATGTATTTATAGCTACTTGGCAATCATGAAGATAAGAAAGCGTAGATGTGTATTCATACAAAGAACAAACCACCTTGCAATTCAAAGTTATCTCCCTTCTTATTTCTCACACCAACAATATCGGGGGGAAGCTATAAGCTACTTCGTATTGTACTCACTGATTCTATACAAAGGCATCACAGGAGTGAACAAGAGGTGGGAGGACTGCACTGTTCAGATTGTTCAGCCCCAGAAATTTAAATCAACCTGCTCTGTAACAGCACAGTAAGTGCACTCTGAGGGACAGCAGGGTTAGACTGGATCTTAGGAAGAGGTTCTTCTGTACAAGGGTGATGAGACTCTGGAATAAGTTGCCCAGTGAGGTTGTGGATGCCTCCTCCCTGGGGATGTTGAAGGCCAGGTAGGACGAAGCCTTGGGAAGCCAAATCTAGTTGAGAGGTGCCCCTGCCCATAGTGGGGAGATTGGAGGAGATGATCTCTAAGGTCCCTTCCAACCTAAGCCATTCTCTGATTCTGTTCTGTGTGATTTGAAAAAGCTAGACAAACTTGCTAGACATTCCTTGTCTTCATCTGGAGATTTTCCCAGCATTGTAAAGTGACAGTGAATAACACCTTCTCTTTCATCATATGCAAGAGTTGTTATTGAAGAATGCAAAAAGAGCTTCAGACTCAGGAAACTAAGAAGCAGATCTAGAATTCTATGTGTCATTAATATACTATAAATGTTTTAATTGGTGAAGGCAGTTGTAAGATGTGCTGTCTGCCCTTCACCATTCCCTTGGTGATGATGGTTAGGCTGGGATGGGCTTTTTGGAGGCCATCTGGTGCAACATCTGTTTCAGGCTTGGACATGTTACTTTTCATTGCTTATGGCCTTGTCCAGTTGAGCCCTGGGTATCTCTAATAAGATTCCACCATCTCTCTGGACAGCAAAAAATGTTTTTATTTCCATTTAGGAGGTGTGATATCAATTTAAAAAAGGGGGGAAAGGTATGTTACATTTCTTAAGGGATTCTGCTTTCATTGCAGAATTCTGACCAGATGCTACATTTCCATTTGGATGCCTTTCCAGTCCCCCAAAAGGGGGGATTTTAATTCCAAGAGACCTTATTCTGTCCATGGAAAACTATGTGTTTGAACTGAAAATTATTCATGAAATGGAAGGATTCAAGTGCATCTATTTCCCTGGACACTGGAGAAAATCCTTCTTTGTGGGATTTCAATCTCAGCATGGATGCAAACAGCATAATTTATTGTAGGAGCATGTGAATTCTCCAGCAACCACAGTGGAGATCTGACACTGCTTATTTGGATGAACCTCAAGCTGTAAAATATCACTCTAGTTACAGTCAAGCCAACTATCTTCATTGAAAAGCAAATCTCAGTGTTTCACCAAGGCAGCGCTGAAGAGCCCTTCCCTCTACATTTGCAGACACACACATAAGATTGTGCAGTTGAGCACAGTGCTAGGATCAGCATGAACATTAAAAAAAACCCCAACTTACCTACTTGCACATTTTGATTCAGTAGCACTATACAGATCTTTAGGCAAGGAATCTTTCCCAGAACATAGCAGTTACTGTTTTATTCATTCCTAATGGCTGTTATTTATTGCACAGACAGGAACTGCTATAAACTTGTTTGCAAGACTATCTCCTGAAACCCAGCATTTCACAAACTCCACATGCAAACAGGTACTGAAGTGTTCACCTGGTCTGTAAAAGGAACTTTATGTGGAGAACTTAACTTCCTAACATGTGCTACAAAATAATTTTAAAACTTCACTTAAACAGTCATGGTCCTTGAGAGCACTGACGAGCACTAAACTGAAACAGAACTCCTTACCTGCTAACTACCATCTCTTCCCTCCTTTTGTGCACAGACAAAATCTTAAGGCTTTGAAGTTAGTCAGTGTAACTCTGGTAATGTGCCTACCACAGAACATTATGATATGGAGCATTTTAATCCTTCTCACCAACCAGTGCACAGATACAAGAACTGTGGACTACGTGGAATAGTTACAGATAAATCCACACAAGACCTGAAATATCCATATCCCAGACCCACATGTTGCTGTGGGTGAGCTGGGGTGTCACATATGCCCAAATGCACACGTAACCTAAGCAAACTCACATACAAAGGCCCCAAAGAAAAAAACCTCAGAAATAGATTTGGATCTATTTCATTTGGGGAGGTTTTTTTTTTTTCCTGTAATATCAAAGTCATAGAATCATAAAATGGCTTAGGTTGGAAGGGACCTTAGAGATCATCTACTCCAACCTCCCTGCCACAGTGAACTGGTATTTTATACAGTTAATTCAATGAAGGACAGCTTTAAATCACTGACAGTCCTGAACAGTTAAGCTAGAGAAAGAGGAAAATATTAAGGAAAAATACTGTCAACCTTTACTGTCTTACTCTTATTTATCTATTTTTATATGGTGTGCTGTATATACTCCATTCTAAAAACATCTACTGCTAATATGAAACTACTGAGGACCAAGAATATCAAATTCTGGAGAACAGAATTTTAAAAAGAAATTCTATTTGTGAATGCAGCCACATAAAATATATCAAATCAGGCAACAGGCCGTGGTATTAATTTAGCTACACAGGATGGTACATACAGGTCACTTTCCTTTTAAGAAGTAGGGGCTGAAGGGAAAAGTCCTACACATTTACTTCTGGTTAAATAATGAAATTATGAACGTAATACTGCAGATAGGACATCAAGTTAAAAACAGCAGGCTGCAAAAGAGCAAGAGAATTTGCTCAAGCTCAGGATCTCAACTAGGTAACCTCATAAAAAAACCTTGGTGTACTTCACCATGTGCAGTATTGCCACTTGCAGCACATCAGACTTTGATCACCAATCCTAAACTAATTCATAAGAGCTACAAACAAGCACACAAATTCTGTCAGCTTCCCATCTACAGGAATTTAACATCCCCTACACATTAATTCAAAGGAATTATGCAGAGTGTGTAAAACTAACCACCTACTTTGTAACCTCCGTGTGGGACTCTCGCCGTGGAGCTGTCTGCGTGGCAAATACGGTGAGGGATGGGGAAGTGGCAATGAAGAGACATCATGGGTTTGAAGTTTGTACCAGTGAGGTTCATCATCTAGCAATGCTGTCTCTAACTCAATAAGAATCTGAAAAAAAGAAAAAGAAATGGTTCAAAGTAGGAAAGCATTGGATAACAGAATATTTTAAAACAGCTACGTTCATAAAATTTTGTTCTCTTATTCCCTTCTTGTTAGAGACTTTGAAGTTTTACATCTTGCATTTGACATGAAAGGAGTTGCAGTGCACTCTACAGCACTAAATACATCAAAAATCTGTACAAAACAAACAAACAAACTCACTCTTTATTGCCTGTTGACAACCCTTACAGCATTCAAACACCTTGTAGCAAGTCAGCGACACACCAATGTTTTGGTAAGACACAACTACAGATAATGTGCACTTTAATGAGCAATTCTAAAAGAAATGGGGAAACTAGTGGTTAGTAGGTCAAGAGAGGTTCTCCTGCCCCTCTGCTCTGGTGAGGCTGCATCTCAAATATTGTGTCCAGTTCTAGGTCCCTCACTTTAAGAAGGACCTCAGGGAGCTGCTTCAGAGAGTCCAGCACAGAGCCACAAAAGTGATTAAGGGAGTGGAGCATCTTCCTTATGAGGAGAGACTGAGGGAGCTGAGGGCTCTGTATCTGGGAGAGAAGGAGACTGGATCATAGAATCAACAAGGTTGGAAAAGAACTCAAAGATCAAGTCCAACCTGTCACCCAAGACCTCATGACTACTAGACCATGGCACCAAGTGCAATGCCCAATCCCCTCTTGAACACCTCCAGGGACGGTGACTCCACCACCTCCCTGGGGAGCCCATTCCAATGGCTAACAGCTGTCTCTGTGAAGAACTTCATTCTTACCTCGAGCCTAAACCTCCCATGGTGCAGCTTGAGACTCTGTCCTCTTCATGTTTATCAATATGTGAAAGGTGAGTGCCAAGAAGATGGTGCCAGGCTCAGCTGGGTGATGCCCAATGACAGCACAAGGGGCAATGGTGGAAGCTGAGGTGTAGGAAGTTTTATGTGAATGTGAGGGAAAGTTTTTCCAGTGTGAGGGTGATAGAGCCCTGGAACAGGCTGCCATAGGGGGGTTGTGGAGTCTTCCTCTCTGGAGACATTCAAAACCTGCCTGAATGTGTTCCTTTGTGATCTGATGCTCCTGCTCTGGCAGGGGGGTTGGACTGGGTGATCTTTTGAGGTCCCTTCTAACCCCTAACATTCCATGATTCTGTTGATTCTGTGAACTATAGGTGTGTCCTGCTACTAAATGGAACATACACAGACAGAATCTCATCAGTACTACAGGATAACTGTGAGGTCACGATTTGTTCACAGCTAAGCAAAACAAGGACAAACACAATCATTTAAAACAGATTAGTCATTTTTTCCATGACTGTGTGAGCAGCTACCAATAATTGTTTACCTCTCCTAAAAATTCACTTTCTTCCTCTCGAACTCGTGCTTGGTCCCAAAGAGTAATTTCTAACATTCGTTCTCTAAACTCTCTCCGATGAACTGGAGAATAAATGAATGTCTGATTCCACTTAGGTTCCAATGTTTTCTTCACTGTTTTTGTTCTTCTCTTATTTTTATCACTGCAAAAAAAACCCCACAATTCAATATTAAAAATGTTCAGAAATCCATTATATTGTAGTAAGTGCATCACAGAAAGAAGGAAGGTTTAAATCACAAGTACATTTTGAAGCATATGGGTACTGGAATTTGTCAGGACTAGTCCTTTGTGTTGAAGTGAAGGTCAGCACACCCATTGAGGATAATTCATAACTTCATATTAAAAGCTAAAGTTAGGCAATGTCAAGTTCCTGTGCCAATTCCAATTTTAAGAAGTTACCTGAAAAGCAGAACTTTGGAAACAGCATTTAATAAAGCAAAATGCACTGCTGTAAATGGGGTCTCCATGAGGCACAGTCTGAGGAAGAAAAGATTTCAGACAGACCAAGGAGCTGGTTCACTCAAGCTTCCAGTCCTACTCTTAGATTGCAGAGCAGGAAGGAGCAGCTGGCTCACATGAAGTAGTGCTCAGGGAGCTGCAAGCAGTGCAGGGCCTTCCCCTTAGTGTTTTCCTGACGAAGAGAACGAGTTACATGTCCTTTTCCAGAAACACTGGAAGGAAAAATGTTCTCCAAAGAGCTCCCAAAATCCTTTGGGTAACCCCAAAGGACCGCCAAAGCTAGGGCTCACTGTCTGTATCAGAGCACAACAAGGTCTCCATGCAAGGCTGCCATGAAACTCCCAGCGCTGGCTCCAGGGTTTTGTTGAAAGCAAACTGGTTTGCAGACTATTTCAGCTTCAAAGAATGAATATTTTCTGATGGAACCAAGTTTTGCTGGCAAACACCCACGCTCCTACTGAGAATACTGACAGAGAGCTCTCACAACAACGCTTAATTCTGAAGCTGCCGATCGCTGCGTAACGCAGCTCTGCTACTCATCTATGTGGATTTTTTAATCTGGCAATGCAGACGCTGCCCATTTGCTAACAATTCCAAAGGTAATATAATTACTGCATTTTTCTTCTACCACACAAGGTACATATTGCTGCTTACTTAAGCCTTTACCTCTAGGGAAAAGAAAATGAATTTGCATATCAGGAATGATATTTTTAGGCAGGCTGTTAAAACAAGTCATGTAATTGTTGCTATTATATTCAAGATTGGTTACTCTTTGAGAGCTTAAAGCAGTTACATTGGACAAGCTTTCCCAAGGAAATTTGTTTAACCAAAGAGAGTTCACTATCTGCATCTGATTCAGTGCTGGACTTATGTAAGTGTTGTTTACCTCTACCATGTTTCCTTCCACTACACAAGATATATATTGTTGCTTACTTAGCTTTTACCTCTAAGGAAAGAAAAAGGAATTTGCACCACATTAGGAAAAACAAGGAAAAAAAATACAACCAATTCCAGGAGACAAAGTGCTGATTGTTTAAAAATTCTAGAAAGCACGTACAACAATTAAAGGGTCTGAATACTCTGCATAAATGGGAAACCCCAGAAGAGCTTAATAAAGGGAGTAATTGACTAATTATTTTCCTTCTATGTATTTTTAGCTATTAAAACTTACATTGTGAAGCATTCTGACTTTTTGTCAGCTTTATTAATCTTGAAAAAGCAAGTAAGGGAATTAAAGCAGCCCTGATTCTCAGTTTAGCACAGCTTCAGCATCTCTAAACACACTACAGAAATGTGAATAAACTAAGAGTCAGGTATTGGTGATGGCAAGACAATCCATCCAAAACCTCTTCGTCATTAATGACACAGCAAATTATGCAGTCACAGAAAATTTTCCTGTCAGCATATGGCATACAATGAAGGTGGGAAAGCAGTGTCCTCCAAATCACTGAATAGCTTTAATTCCTGCTGAAGTCAGTTGGTTCTGGAGATGGTTCACATCTTCCCGGTTTAGGAAAAGCAAAGGATGTAAAAATATTAACTGCAAAAATACATCCTGTTCCATAGATTCAACACTCCTCTGGTCAGGTCAATCTTTTAAATACTGGGTCAGGTTAAATCTTTGATTTATTTGTTGGATACAGTGGAAAATAAATGTAAACATATTCAGCCACTCACACAATCTGAGGAAATGCCAATGACATAAAAGAAGGAAATCCAGTGGGGAGCACACTACTCCCCCTTTGCTGTTCTTACCACCACCTAAATCAAAATGGCAGAAAATCATGGACTGAAAAATGAAGGCACTCTTCAGGAAGGCTGCCTCCCACAGTTTAATTTTCCTTGAGCACATCTATAAAGCCAGTCCAGACTGATATTAGCCCTGTGCTTCAGGGGAAATTTTCAAGGTGCACCTCAGAAATCTCAAGAGCCCCTTCAGCCTTAACTCACCGATACTGTGATATGAAATCTGTGGGTTTCAGATGCCAGACACGCTCCTGCTTTCTTGTGTAAAAGTTGGGGCAAACCAAACTGCTGGACTGATCAGTCCAGAAATCTGTGAACCTAACTTTGCAGCATTTTCTTTGCACTGGACAGGAGTAACTGTCATAGGAAATAAAGGCATGATAAAACACTAACATTCTTTGCAGATACCAGATCCCCATGCAACCACACAGGTTTGCCTCTCAGTTTTGCATTCATTATTTAACAAATTATCCAGTGAAAGTGAGCTTAAGTTTAGTGTTCAAAGACACATTGCTGTCACATAGCATGATCAATAAGGGAACTCCAAGCCGTGCAAGACTTTTCCATATACATATGACAAGTAAACTCAGCTGTGTGTGCCATCTGAGTATTAAGACCAATTCTTGCTCGAACATTCCTTGTCCTTGTGTTCATCCTACCTTCTGTCTGGAAGAAAGTAAATTTTAACATAAGGATTCCTTGGCCTCCCATCTTCCCTTGAAGGAAGATCCTTCGCTCCCAATATTGTCACTATTAGCTGATGACCAACCTTGTCATACCACAGTTTTATCTGTAATGAGAAAACATTAATTAGGGAACTCATTTCTACAACAAAGTAGCATCTTCATCTTTAATTGTTTTGGTGGTTTTTTCCATAAACTTCTCTATATATTGGTTACTTAACCAGAAAAGATCACATTCTGGTTTGTATTTATCCAAAAGCATATAAATATTATATTAATACTATCAGAGCTTTGTTATGTACCAGAGGTTAGTCTTTTTTTAAACACCCTGTACAATAAGTACCTTATTTCATATTAATTGTTTTTCAGATGGTGCTCTGGTTAGGATTATTTTCTCTTGGCAGTGATATTATATTACTTGTATTACTGCTGTGTGTTATTCACATACATATATATATATCTCCATTTTTAAGTAGTTTATGCACAATGGATTAATTAATTTTTATGTCCTGTTGTGCTGGAAAGACTGTTGGATAAAGCCATAAGTATTTCAGATCTCTCAATGTTATTTAAGATGCAGAGACTCGTGCTAAAAATCATACAAGTCCTCCAGAAATTGTAAGAGAGGGAGGCTCAGTAATCCAACCCTCTGCACAGTCCAACTCAGCGACAACATGGCAATAACTGCTATTACTCATCTGCAAATCCTGTTAAGCAGCCTGAGACTTGGTCTGCTCTGCTTTTTTACTACAGCCATTAGAACCTGCTCCTTAGCTTTTTCAGTTTGAATACTACAGGTGCAGATACATTATTCAAGGGGAGGACATACCTACTTTAGAGCAGTCACTGTGGAAGGGACAAATGATGCAGTTCAGTTATATCACAAGTAGAAAGATTTGCATCAGCTGTATGAAACCAAAGCAAAGCTTGGATGACCTCTGCAGTGCAAGCCAACGTCTCTCACATTAAATGCATCTGTCTACAGGCTTCCTTGGGAATCCCTGGGCAAAGGCCAAATTTGACTGGTCCCACATCCCAAGGGGGGAAGAACTGGAGACTATCACCCTCATTCACTTTTTTGGGGAAAAACTATCCTTACTTAAGCAGAATGAAATGTACTTGTGATCTAGACACTACCACAAACTGAGTGAAGGTGAGATAAACTAGACACAGGTACCAAAACCAGAACTACACATTCATATTCAGCCTAAATATTTCTTCACTGTATTTGTTTCAGACCGAATTTTTTTCAGTCAGAATGTTTGGAGAATGACTCTAAGAAAAAAGATTAAATCATGTGATACTGTTTTGAGATGCTCTAATATCTGTGTTTTGGAACAAGAACCTTCTACTGTTCTCATTATGCTCTGAAAATAATTGGGAAAACTTGTACATCGTGGGCATATTTTGCCTATAATTCCCTGCATTTGGCTCGTTACAGGAAAGGTGGAGGCAGAAATATGACAAGGAGGCTCTCTCTTTCCCGTGTTCACACTGCTCCAGTGTACAGCACAGGCATTTGTAACCCAGGAAGCCATTTGACTGGTATGCAAAGAGAAGAAAGAAAGGAACCGGGAGTGAAGGAATGGACAAAGAACCCCATGGAGGGGAGGATGGGATTGCATTCTCACAGGGTAAGAGGAAAGAAGAAAGGACAAATCAGAAACACTTTGAGAATTACTGGGAAAGTAAAGGATACAGGATGCTGCTTAGTGAAACACAGGAAGACTGGAGCCACTAATGGCAGGGTCCACAGAAGAAAAGAGGGACAAAACCAGACTGAATGAGAGAAAGGAATGAGATGATAAAAAAACCCAAAGGGCCATGCGGTATCTGGTGCAAAATATGTTGTGCAGAGAGACTGGCAGTAAAAATGACACTCTAACAGGAAGTCAAGGCAGGAAATTGGAAAGGAAAATGACAAACAAGGAGTTAGACTACATACTGATTAGGAAAAATTAGTTTGGGAGTAAAACTAATCTAATTATGACTCTCCTGTGCATGAGTAGCATTAGGATATTGGGATGGGATGGTATTTTCTTACAAGAAACCTTTCTGTTCACAAAGAGGGAAATAACAGCTATTTAAGACAGCTAGGTACAGTTCAAGAGCACTGGATTCCACCCTTTCCTCTTTTCCAGTGTTTTTTGAGGGGTGAATCCCTTAAAACATTTCTAAATACATCCACAAATTGCACACTCCTCGTTTTCCAGGAGCCTGGCATGGGACCCAGGAGCCTGATTTGTAGCACTAAGCATTGGGCCTGAGGTCTGAAGTGTGTATTATGCCTGGACAGAACGCGATTGTCTCAGACTCTGATCATAGTTTCTCAGTTCTTAATCAATAAATGCAGGACAATCCTACCATAGAAAACTACATATATTTTATGTCATAAAATAAACATAGGATACCACACATACAACAGAAATGTTGATGAGGAAGCTCTTTTGTTCCTTTCATAGCTTTGCTGAATTGTATGCAAGAAAGGTTCCTAAGACCAAAAGGCAAAGAACTTTGAATTATTCAAGCTGCAGGGTGAAAGAGCCACCAGAATGTAAAGGTGTGTTGCTCAGCACTGAAAGACTTAAGAGGCTGAGTCACAGAGCAGAATCCACAAACCCTCCATTCAACACTTTTTACATATGCACAAACAGCCTCCTATAAAGGTTAGAACAACTAAGAAACAGCAGTGATGCAATCCTGATCTATATGAAGGAAAGGAAAAGCTGTAATTATAACACAACATACACGACAGGAAGCCCATGCTGGCTGTTGCTAATGTGGAGGCTAACACCTGCAAAAAACTTCTTGGGTAGGACATCGTCTATGTAGATAATTTAGGATGTAGGCACTTAAAAATTTACTTAAAAAGGAATACCATCTGAACTATTTCTAGAGATCTTTCCACTTAGTGCTGAGGTCCTGGTAACTTCCTTGCCACACACTCATGCACATTCCCTCCTTCAGCAGATGTGCAGCTAACTGGACTAAACATCTGCAGTAACCTACATTCAGGCAAACAGGCACCTAAATTCAATGCATCCTGAAACTAGGAGATGCCACTTCACTCTGCTCTGGTAAGACCTCCCCTTCAGCACTGCATCCAACTCTGGTGCCCTCAACACAAGAAGAATGTGGACCTGATAGAGCAGGTCCAGAGGAGGGCCATGAAAATGATCATAAGGCTGGAGCACCTCTGCTATGAGGACAGGCTGAGGGAGCTGGGGTTGTTCAGCCTGGAGAAGAAAAGACTGGTGAAACCTAATAGTGGCCAGTACCTGAAAGGCACCTACAAGAAGGCTGGAGAGGGACTGTTTGCAAAGCCTGCAGTGATAGGATGAGGGGCAATGGCTTGAAATTAGAGAAGTGTAGATTTAGATTAGATGTTAAGAACACGTTCTGCATCTTGAGGGTGGTGGAACACTGGAACAGGTTGGCCAGGGAAGTAGTTGAGGCCCCATTCCTGGAGATATTCAAGGTGAGGCTCAACAGGGCTCTGAGCAACTTAACCTAATGGAGGAACCCTGCTCAATGCAGCGGAGTTGGACCTGCAGTGGTCCCTTCCAACCCAAACCACCTGCTGTATTCCTTGAAACAGGCTGCCAAGAATACCTGCCATGCAGAGTGCAAGAAATGTGAATTCTTCTGCAGTCAGGAGAACAGAGATCAACAGCTTCACAAGCTTCTCTCTTTTAATGGAATGGTCTAAACCAAGATCAATACACATGCTGGGTAGCAGGTCTGGAATCTGCTGCACTGAAATTAAGCTTTCTTTGCCATCACCACACACTTATATTGCCAGACACACAGTTGGGATGAGACTCAGCTTCAGCTGAAACTCTCTACTCCAGAGAAGAAAGGAATGTAGCTTGATGATAAAGGCACTCTTCTGACAGGGCTTAAACCACAGATGTCTTATTTCTGGAATAAACCTCCTACACACTGAACAGTATATAAAAGCTGACTTCTGGTGCTGCATTCCTGAGGATGCAGCTATGTTAGGTGCTCTGCAGCCCCAGAAGAAGATGCCTTCCTCTGAATAATCAATCTGCCCTCTGGAGTATCCTGCTTCAAATAGAGTTACTGTGGATAGATGTCCTTTATTTGCAGATCACTGCAGATATTGAGGTACTTCTTTCTTTCAACTGTACAAGTCTAAGCTCTTCCCCAATGCACCTCAGACTTATCTGAAACTAGAATGTTAAGTTACATAAATTAAGGCCATAAATTCAGTTCACTAAATTTCATCTTCTCCCATCTCATCTTAAGTAGACAGTTCATTCAGAGCACTGATTGAAGTCATAGTTATGGAGAAGCAGCAATCATGTAATCAGGACCTATACTCTAATACATATGCATAAGGGAAATCAGACAAAATCCAGATTAATGCTGTCACTTCCTACATTTCTGTCTCCTGAACGCTGGACCGTTGGCTTAAATACACAATTCTAACATGGGTCTGTGTCCAGCACATACAGGCACAGCACATCTGAAGTGATAACCCTAGATTCAAATGCAGAGAATATTGGAAGTTTTTAATTCTATGCCACAGAAGTTCTTTATTTGTTATATGTGGATTGCTTCACAAATCTCATGGGAATGAAATAAAAGTCATGCTACTAGGAGAGACTGCCTGTGTGCAGCTTGACTTCCATCACTACAGCCCTGTTCAACCGGGTTTGAGAGACAGCTGGCCAGGGATTTTGTTTTTCTGGTTCTTATTAGGATTTTTCATGTAACATAATAGCTGCCTGCTAGTGGAACACTTTGAAACTGAGACACTACTTGTCTTTCTTGCCCTGTTTTCAAAAACCAGCAGGTAAACCCTGCTGTTAAAAAAGAAAATAACATTTAAAAATCTGTTTATTTTTTGAAATGCTTACAACAATCATTTTATTTGGCTTGGAGCTTATGCAGATGCAGAAACTGCCCCGAACTGGTAAAGCCTTTCGTGTAGCTGAGCCTCGGATGTTGTTTAAACATACCTTTAACAAATCCTGACTACTGAGGGGTGCTTAAACTACTATTGCTGTCTGATATGCTGGGGAAGGGGAACCCAAACCCACCAAAAAACAATCAATCAAACAAAAACACTACAAGAAAAGGCTGTCAAGTTGAAGAGCTTCTAGGATACAAAGGCCAGAAAATTATGGAGGTACTTAGGTTGACATAATCTAGATTTCTCTTAAAAAATTTCTTTCTCAGTGGTTTCATCTTAATTTCACTAAGGCTATGTAGATGATGCATATACACAATCAAATGTGCCAGTGCTCTGCATGAAAGCAAAAAGGATGCCTGAAACTTCTGAAGGCAGAAAAACCCCAGTGGTATCATGGCAAAAGGAGGCTCCACCATGTAAGCAAGAGATGCTGTATGGAAACCACAAATTTAAGAACAGATCATCCTGTGCAAAGAGATCACAAAGCTTCCCTCTGTAAGTTAGGAAATTGCTGGTGTGCTACACAAGGCTAAAAGCTGAGGGAAAAGCACACTTTCCCAGGTACTGTAGAACTGATAAAAGTTCAGAAGGGTGCAGAGCAGGGAAAGAAGCAGCTTTTCTTCCCAATAAAATAATAATGCTGGGGGTTAATCATTCAGTGATATAAGAAGCTAGAAAATGAATGGAATGACATGGAAAGAGTGTGGGAGAGGAATTTGTGTCAGAATCTGGGGCATTTATCCCAAGGATCAGTTTCAGACTAACAAGAAGATGCAAGCAAGAATAAAGAGGTGCATTTCCTCTTGAGAGCAAGGAAACAAATAAGCATCAACAGTATGTTTGGAGATGCTCATTCTTGCAGGGAATTCTACAGACACAGCTACACCACGGCCATAGCACAGCCCACAATGTAATGCATACTTCCTGACCACCATAAACAACAACTCAGAGCTCTGAGCTAGGTAATTTCTCATGCCAAAAAGTAACTAGAGTTCTGCACTGCTGCTCAACTGCTGACACCCCTGTTTAAAGATCACAGGAGATACTCTGCTCTTCTCTGCAGCTTGCACGGTAAACATATCTTAAAGTAATCTACTATCACTACTAAAGGTGAGCAAGTGGGGGACTTTTTTGTTCCAGTCTAGCTGTAAAGATATTTCCAGGGTCATGAGTTTAAGTTCTTCAGGAACTCATCACAAACATTCTGTTTAACTTTGGCTGTTACTGAGCTCTGCAAAAGACTATTAGAGATTTCCACAATAACTCCAGACACATTAGGCAGGAACAAAACTGGGCCTAAAGACCCAGTTGGGTCTAAAGAGAATTTTCATCTACAGCATCAAAAAATAATCCAATCAGAGGTGAGAGAGTAAGGCTCACCCTCTTCTCCATCAAGCATTACACTTGTTTCATTTCCTCAAATTTCTTCCAAACATTTGATAAAGCTCAGGGTATTTTTCATTTGAGGACATCAGCTGAAGTAGAACTGACAACTTTTATGTCTCTTTGTTTTAGACAATGCGATTAAAATAAGGAACTCCTTAATGTTGCCTCTACAATACAGCATTTCCTACAGCATGCAGATATTTCCTTTTTCAACTGAACAACTGACCATCATATGCCTTCTTAATTTATTTTGTACATTATCTAAAAAGAAAACAAGTATTAAAAGGCTACTTACGTCATGTACAGTGTTTACCTTAAAGACCTACTTAACTTGGGACTGAATTTGTATCCCTCTTTGATTTCATGACCATGAACAGAAACCAACTTCCTCAATCATGTGCTAAAGGATGTTTTAAACTTTTGATACAAAGCCAGTTTATGTCAGATATAATCTAATGTAATATAATGTAATGTAATATAATACAATGTAATGTAATATAATGTAATGTAATATAATGTAATGTAATATAATATAATGTAATATAATATAATGTAATATAATATAATGTAATATAATATAATGTAATGTAATATAAGTATAATATAATATATTTAATATAATATATTTAATATAATATAATGCAATATTATGTCATATAATGTACTATTATCTTATAATATAATATAATAATATGTTAACTTCAAACAATATTATCAAAACACTAGGCTTTTAATCTCAATTTTTATTGTGAATTTACATTTAAAGCCAGACTGCTTTCAGGAGATAACATTGTGGGGGGGGGAAAAAAAATCAAACAATTAAACTGGTGCTTATTCAAATAGGAGTCATAACCAAACCATTTCCTGCAGTCTTATTTAGAATTTCTTTATGAAAGGATAAGATATGTGTGATCTTTTTCCCCAACATGAAATTTAGTCTGCTCATTCTAATCATTAAGATCACCCTTTACATCTTGCCTTGAGGAACTGATCAAAGAAGATAAACATTTACACAGCTCCCAGAGCAAAGATTAACATCTCCATAAAGATATTTTGCAAGGAAAGCAGATAATACTCTATTGACCAAAAAACCAAACTGAAAAACATGCAGCAAAGCCAGGTAAGCATTGTATATTATTAGTAAAAACCTACTTTTGCGTTAGTCTACGGTACCTCAGGAGGTTCCTAATGAAAAAAGGCAAACAATTTGTACCTAAACAGAAGGCCAAAGCTAAACAAATTCAGTATCACGATGGGATGATTCTCTTCTTTATTATTTATTTAAACAGAGTTTGGGTTATTCTGATGTACTTTGAAAATGAAAAAAACCTGAGTTTCATACCTAGGCAATTTGTTTGTTAAACAAGGTACAAATTTTTTGCCTGTCTTCTACTCAAGGCTACTATTACTTGGAAAATGCAAAAACAAAGGGGTGTGTTAAGTAATGATAGTGAAGGATTTAAAGAGACATTTGCCTTAATACAAGGGCCTGAAGCACAACATTGTTGCCTAAACAGCACACACCTTCTGTGTGCGGGGTGCATTGCCACCGCCGCTATTGAGAGCTGGGTGAATTTAACATCGGGTAAACAGCAAACAGAAGTTCAGTTGTCTCTTTAAATTTGTTATTGCGTATTTTAACCCCCATGCAGAACTCGACAAGCTGCTCACACAACGACATGGAACTTTGTTAACATGGTTTAAAGCAACACACTAAAAACATGGGAAAACGGACTATTAACAAAACGTTTTCCTACTGTGCATTTTCCATAACAAACAAAAGAAAAAGAAAACCACAACTTGAGTTTCTCTCAGGCAGACGAAGTCTTTACCTGAACCCTAGGAACAAAAGGCGTTGTTCTTCTACTAAGGCTTTGGCTCTGGTAAGCAAAATTAAAGAAAAAGCAATAAAACAAAACCAAAAAGGACAACACGCTGGAAACTAAAAGACCAAAAGTAAAAACAAAGACACACAACTATTACTTTAAACACAGCTTAACACCAATGACATATTCATCTAACACAAAGTATTTTAATGCAATGCATAAATTGAAGCTGAAAATCTGTTATCGAATCGTATCAAAACCCTCTGATGGAAATTCTGTCCTTAGGGAAGTCAGGATTAGTTTTGCCACCGATTCCCCAGGAGCAAGGATTTCACATCGCAGGTCCACAGAAAACATTTACAGTAGATTTAGAAATAACAGTAACAACAGGAGCAGGTCAGCAAAGTGTGATTTAAAAAGTGGGGTAGGAAAGATAAGTTCAGCTTGATCATCTCTTCCAGGAAGATTTTAGGTGTACAGTCAGAGTCAGAAACAAGTACAGTTCACACATCGATGGCTTGGGTTGTTTCTAAAGCAAGTAAAAGGTTTTCTCTTTTCTGCAGCTTTAAGAGGCATTTCTGTAAAAAGCCCTCCCAAAGACTTTAAAAACAATTCAAAGAAAATTAGTGCTACCTGATATGAAGGCAAAATCGAGGTATGCCAATTCTCTAGCAGTCATGACAGAACTTACTTCTGGTATGCACAGAGGACCCTTGCATGAAATGGGATCAAGAGCATTGAGCAATCTTAGTAGCTGCCAGTAAGTGGGGGAACAGCAGCACGGGAGTAGGTCACAACCACCACAGCAATCTGACAGATTTGAATCTCCATTATCTCTCTGCTCAGTTTTCCTGAGGTTATTGATCTATGCCAAAGCGATAGAAAGAGGCTACCCCTGGGTATTCACTTCTGTAAGAAATCTAGCCCAAGTATGATGATAAGCAGCGTGATGATGCATCTGCCAGCCTCCTTACTTAGCATGCACGGATGCTGCAGGAATCTGTTCCATCAAATGTGTGAAGTAATCTGTTCTCACAGCAAAGCAAGATGGTAGATAAGAAAATGTGACAGTCTGGGTTTAGTCTGATGTGCCCTTGTGCTCTGCAAGGTGCAGCAGCTGCACGCTGCCCCCCGTTCCACACAGGCAGTGCTGCAGAGCCCAGCGTGTAGGGGTGCCAGAATGGGCCCTACTCAAGTATAATGACTGTAGAACTTCAGCTTGCTTCTGCACCACATTGCAAGTGAAACACATATATTCCAGAATATCACAGTCCTATGTGGGATAGATATCTGCCACCATGCACCAAGAACCCTGGCCTGCCAGATTCTGCCTTGGAGAATGGAAAGCAATAAGCATGTTGCTTTGATGTTACAGCAACAGCAGTTTACTTCTGCACAGGTAGAAATGGGAAGAAGGAAAATATGAAAGGGGCTAGGGGAGAACATCTCATACTTGATGTCATCCTCTCAATTTGCTGACATATTATGGCCTTCACAGTGTACAATATCTGCTTTCTAAGATGCCAGCTATTACAATAATTGATACACCTGTATTTTACTGCTTTATCAAATATGCATGGAAAAATCTGTTGAAGTGGCTCTGTGGTTCAGCTGTACAAAGAAATAGATTGATGTTATAAATTAGATCCCTCTTCTGTTAAAATTGCCATCAGGACAAAATTGAAATATTATCATTGTATATCTGTATTCATTTGCATCACCTAGTCATGCTAGCAGTCTCTAACCTAACTGTTGCAAAAGCATTCCAAGTTCATGCAGTATTGAAAAAGCAGCCAGAATGCAGTAATGAAGAGCACTAACACACAAACAGTACTGACTTTTGAATAATTATATTAAAGGAAAAACAAAGCAGTGAAAAACAGAAAGCAGACAAAGCAAATAATAATAAACCAATAGTTGCAGTAACAGTCAGATACTCCCTGAAAGAATGATGTGGGTCAGAAATGACATAAACTGCACAGAATACAGATAAATTATTTATACAGCTTAGTAAATTATGACACACAATAGTTTTTACCATAGCTGCACATAATTTGCTCAGTTAAGTAAGTATTTGGGCAGGATATTTATTAATGGAAGGATCCTTTCCTAGCTATGTGAGATAGTTTGTTTAGTGGGAAATCCTATTAGCCAGCTTTGGAGTGTCACTGTAACCTCAACAGAAGAAAACATCTACACAGAGCAAAGCCAACACAGAGGAAAACACACAACACTGCACAAAGACACCCCTACATAATAGAGAGGCATTGCTACAGCTGAACTGCCTAAAACCATACTGAACCCAGAGATATACATTCCCAAACACTCTCACTATAAACTCCCTTGAAGAATATCTAGCACTGTCTGGATAAGGACATCCAAGTATTTATTCAAATACCTGAGACCTCTACCCCAGCTGGGGCTAGCTCCACTTCTGCCCACAGTTCCTGTAGTTCATTGCCTACTAACCACAGCTGCCCAAACACCAAGCTGTCAGGGCTGCGTGGGACTGTCCAAAAGCAGAGAGAATACAGAAAACACTTCCAATTCTTGCCCATCATCCATTCCCCCATATTCATCTCACCTGTCTGAATCCAGCCACCATTACCCAGCACGTTAATTGGCCTGCCACTTCCACAAATAACAACATCCTGCCCCCAGCCACTGGCAGGGCTCTGAAGTTATTCTCTTGCCTAGGCACTCAGCATAAAGAGCACATCCCCAATTACATCCAGAATTTGGTATTTCCTTCCATCTCCTTCTTATTTAGCTATCTGGAATGCACAAGTGTATCACCATTTCCAGCATGGAAAACCAAAACACCGAATCTGGTCCATTTTGCAGTGTTCAAACTAAAAAAAGCCAACAAATTTTAACTTGAGGAGATAACTGAAATTAATCTTTTTCCTATTACTTCACCTTTGCTAAAGGTCCAAAACCAGAAAATTTCATAGTCTTCTAATTCTTAACAAAATCTCCAACTCTACAGCATAGTTTTGTGGGTTTAGGCTTCCCCCCCCCCCCACTAACTCTTCCAAAGTTTCAAAACTCTTTACAGTTATAAAATGAGAAGCCAACATTTTAAGAAGCCAGTAAAAATCTATTCACTGCCCTGCAAACACCTGAATTTGACAACTTGTGACTTTTCAAAGCTGACTTGAAATACCAGCTCAAACAGAAACTACAGCTATTCAGTAGGTGGGAAACCACTGTCCCTGTAGAACACTTGCATTCTTTTGAAGTCCTATTTTTCTAAAAATGCATTTTGGTTTGCACATTTCAGTGTGCCCAGTTAGGTTCCACACTGCTACCCATGAGACACTAGAGACAAGCAGCCCTCCTTGCAAAGCAAAACCTTCAGTGCTAGCCTCCCAAAGACTTGAGCCAACAGCAGCAGGAGCTGGTGATTAACGCTGAACAGAGCTATTTCCTGTTCTTCTTTAGCTGGTGAGGTAAGATAGGCATCCAACTTTTCAGCCTTTCCACTCAAGTTTGCTGTTGAGAGAGTGGGACTTCAGTTTAGAGAGTTACTGAGCATTTCTGACTTCAGTGCCATTCAGCTGGAGCTGTGTGTTCTCCAACACCAGCCAATCTCTGAAGGAAACAAGGGTGTTGTGTAGTAGGGAGTACTGTATATAACTGCAAACAGCACATAAGGGAGTACAAAGAGGAGAAGCAGGAAAGATCTTTAAATGTCTCCTGACAGTATTTGTTTATCCTGAGG
This sequence comes from Dryobates pubescens, assembly GCF_014839835.1. Lineage (NCBI taxonomy): Eukaryota > Metazoa > Chordata > Aves > Piciformes > Picidae > Dryobates > Dryobates pubescens. Next base: position 1,831,525 of record NC_071625.1, read on the forward strand.
TGGAAAGAAATGCAATGAAGGCATTTATATCTTGAAGAAAAAATAGAGGTGATCCCTTCTTGAGTTAAGCACTGAATTTATATGAGCTTCTGAGAGAGAAAATCTTGCGAATTCCATTATTCTTAGTAGACTAGAATGTACCTCCAAATCTCCTGATAAAAGTCTTATGCACCACAAACTGCAGTGTCCTAGCAAACCACAAATCAACAGGCTTACTGCCTTTGCTGTAAGATCCTAATCCTCAACTCCTGAGGATTTTGCTTCTGAAGTTTAGAAAGTGAGAAAGTTACTTCAGTGTGGTTCCTCTTTGTACCATCATTCCTCAGCCCCTGTGCACTGGATGTCAGAGCAACTAACTCTGCATCTTGAGTGTCATGCTGGGAGCTAGGAACCAAAACTTTTCACATTGAGCCAAATGAGATGGAGCCAAAAGAGATTTCTTTTTTCCCCTGTTTCAGCTCTCAACAAGTTTTGCTCTCTTGTAAAACTACATTGGATCTTAGAAGCCTCAGTCTGTATATTTTGACAGTTCCTGTTCATGTTGCCTTACCATTATACAGTCAAGATTTCTAGTTTTCCATTTACCCAAAGGATGGAGTCTTTCAAAGTAGTTAAGTACAACAGCTATAGAAAATTAAAAATTATATATTGTAGGTGTCTGGTCTGATGGGCAAAACAAATCATGTCTCATGCACTGCAAGATGGAGCCAACATTGCTGCTAAAGGGACAAAAACACTCCTTCCCCTCCTCTACCAGTATCATAATCTCTTTCTGTGAGCCCTACAAACATTCTACTTAGATTTTATGCATATTTTTATGGCAGGCTCATTACCCTAACACAGACAAAAAATTATCTATGTCACATTCTCATTTAACACCACTTTGCCACTTCTCCCATTCCTTTTTCTTCTCCTTTTCAATGTCTACCAGGCCACAACTGAGCACTTTTGAGAAAAATCACACTTTGGTGTTGTAAATGACACAGGAAGGTGTAAAAAAACCCAGGTTCTTCAGTTTAGTAGATAAAATGACCCTTTCAAACAAACAAATTGTGTAATGAACTTTGTTCTTAATGAGAGTGAAGAACAAAAGTGAGTAAAATGCTGGTGCAAAGAATGCAACGTAAGGAAGCAATCGAAAGGCTGTCTGGGGGAAGGGACATATGAAAGCCAGTGAAATGTGAAAGAAGAAATAAGTAATAGCCATGTCCAGCATATGAGTAAGAAACTGATCAACTGTACAGGTAAGAGTTGAAAACCACCCAACAGAATAAGCATGACTGGAGGCCAGGATTAGACCTTTCTGAAAAATTAACTCCACCAGTCTATCTTATACATAAAAAGCTCTATTTATCCACTGACTAATTCAACACATAGAAACCATTCCAAAAGCTAATAAAATAGAATGGTCTTATGAAACTATGGCCCTGTCTACACTGAGACATAAAGCATTAACAGCAACAAAATAATCTAACAAGACATTTGTGTTAGAGGTAGCTTGCACTCTGCAGTGAGAGTTGGATATGCTGCAAACACACAACGTTAATATCAATGAAATGTTTACATACTGAAAGTTGTCCAGACAAGAACTGTGGAACATCCCTTAGCATGCCAGGACTCATAGGAGAAGTCACTGAAATAGAAGGTCGGTCCATTTTTTGAGATTCAAATGAACTAGAACCTGTAAGTATAAATAAGAATATCTCATAAATAGCAGGATTTGTGCATTCTGCCCAACGCTCTTTAAACAATCATTAAAAACCCCCAAAATCACAGAAATATTACCAAACATAAAACAGAGGTGTGGAAAGCTGAACTTCTTTCATCTCTTTACAATTACCAAATAATGATACTCAGCTTTTTGGTGCTAACATAAGGAGGCAAACAGAAGCTTTTCATTTATAAGTAAAAGTAGTTTATTCAAGTTTTTCTGCCTGTAACTGTGTCAGTAAGTTGAAGGACCAAAAGCCCTGAAGAGCAAAGTATGTGCTTTACTGTGCTCCAATGAATTCAGAATTCTGGCGTTATCTGGTACTCAGACTCATTGTTGATTTGGCCTAAACAGAAGCATCAGGATGCAGGCAACGTTTTCTCTGCATTTTGTTTCAAATGCACCAGGCCTGCAAACTCAGAGGACAATTTATGGCAATACAGAGCTGAGTAAACAACTCGCATTTTTATCAATGCAAAAGACAGTCCACGCCACACAAAACAGAACCCTGACACCGCTTTAAGAGTTGGCTGATCAACAGTAAGTTACTGGAGGAGTTTTATACATTACTGTAACCAATCTTATGCCACTGCCATTTATTCGTGGCTTCTATTGTAAAAAAAATTGAAAGCTCTGAAACAATCAGAAAAAGTAACTCCAGGCTGAAATCCAGCTTAGCAGTGCTAAGCCAAAGCGCAAGGTATTTTTCCCCACAGGAAGTACTGGATTAGCCAATTTAAAGAGTGCTGAATGGTTCTAACAGAAGTAGTAGAAGTATTCTGATTTCAAAGTAGCTCCCTCTCAGGCTGCAAATAAAGAACTCATTTTTCAGCTCATTTTTTAGTTTATAAGGTTCAAGTGAAATGCAAAACAAACAGGAAATTAAAAATCACTATGCATGTTCTTCTATTTTAGTTAGCATTAGGCTTTTCTTTTCAAGCCAAAACCAGCCTAAGCTTATAACCAAATGTCAACTCTAGATCAAAATATTTTGACTTTTGATAGTTTATTATTAAACAGAGGTAGATAGATAAGAGAGTAAAATGACATATTGAGACAAATACAGACAAGGAGACGAGAGCTATGCTGACTGCAGACGACATTTTTCAATCTCTTTGTGCTTACATAAAAGAGAGAGAAGATTTTCCTACCCCACAATTGAAACTTACTGGACTCCAGCTGTGCATGTGTGCTGTCAGGAATTCTGGGAATGTCCCTGAAATCAGGAAAATTAAGACAGGCTGATCCTTTATCTGACAAGCATATTCAAATTTCAGTTACACTGCAGTACATCTCCAGCCACCACGGAATGCCTCAGGAAAGGTGCATGATCTCCTGGCTGTCTTCAGCCACAGGGGAGATTTCTCTTTTTATGCAGTATAAATGACTTCACTGGCAAATGAAAGCCTACAGAACAAGTGGTTTGGTGGATGCAGGAGGGAGGCTGTACAGTCACAAGTAAAATAGCTCAGGAAATAAAATAAAATGAAGCAACCAAGCAAGAGAGTTAATGGTAAAGCAAATTTAAACCATTTGAGGGGGTAGCAGTTGTTCTAATTGAAATAATGACCATTTCTGGCATCTGGTAAATCTGAACTTCTAATGATTTTTAATACATTAAAACTTTATCCCCTGGGGCAGAACACAGACCTATGGCACTGTGCTTCCTTGGGCAGGCATGAGATACTAGTTTCTCTGCAGAACAACCTTTTTAGCTCTGATCTAGCTCAGCTCTTCAGAGTATGTGGCAATCAGTTAGTGCTGCAAAAAGGCATCTCTAAAGTCTCCATCACTAAAGAAAGAAATCACAGATGATCTGCTCTAGTGGCAGCAAGTGGAGTACATGGTAACGTAACAGAAGACATGATGATAGGGAAGGTAAACGACAGATAGTAAATATAAAAGTGCAAGAAAAGAATACAGGAGGTTTTGCACAAGGAACAGAATGCAGAAAGGGGAAAAAAATGAAATGGAGTATTTTCCAGACAGGAGCAGTTCCTCAAAACTTTTGCTATAAACTTTCTTTGAAACTGTGAAAGATCTTTTCCAACCTGGTTAATTCTACTCTATTCTATTCTAATCTCACACCTTCATGAAATTAACTTGAAGCCTCCCTTTCTGAGCCAATATTCTTCTAGTAGTGTAGTCTGTCCCCTAGAATTATTTTATATCTACAACTCCCATGTTATGAAAAGGTTGTTTCAGACAGGCCTTTACTGTAAAGGGGCTGCAATTTGATATGTATGTAGGAGATGACCTCTCATCACCCTGGCAAGGCAAAGCAGGTTTTGTCATCATCAAGTTTGCTTAAAATTGTCAAACTAAATTGAGTTCCCGCACATAAAGTTCCTGATGTGTCAAAGCCATTAAGCTCCTCTTATAGCTGAAATGATCACAAATTACCCTCACTGAAATTCCACCCTCAGATTATATGGTTCTAGATTTTTTTTAGTACTTCTTAACTTTACTTATTATGTTACCTGTGCTTTCTTGCATAAAAGTAAGACAACTGTGTGCAGGGATAAATACAGTTATTAGTTTTTAATTATAGAATCATAGAACAGTCCAGATTGGAAGGAATGTTGAAAGAGCATCTGGTCTAACCTTATGTGGAAAAGAGAAGCCAGATGAAATCACCTAGCACCCTGCCCAGCTGCATCATATACAACATCCTAAGTTCCACAAGGGAAAAGAGAAAACTCTTAACAACTGAAAGCATCTTCAAATCCAGTGATAAGCATCCCCCTCTTCACAGTGCTGCTGTGAGGAGCTGTGGAGCTTTCAATGGAGAGATAAAAAAGCCATGGGTGTGACTGCAGGCTGTAGGAGCTTGGAAGAAATAGAACAGATGAAGAAGGGGAAGCGTTCACAGCCTAATATAATAAAGCAGCTACTGATATCTAAACTAAATTTTTTCTTGCACAATGAGCTAGGTCTCAAAGTTAAGAAAACTTGGCAATGTAAAGCACCAAAGAAAAATTCCCACACAATGCTAGCTGTTCATTCAGACATGTACTCGACAGGATAGCAAGCGACCATTTAATGAATTTCATGTGAATTCAAGACTTTCCAAAGCATATGGATTATGTCCTGAGAATATTGTATTTTGTGCAAAAGTCTACATTCATCACCTCACAGGCCAAATCTGAATATTTAATTGTTTTATAATGTTATATAGATATGGAAATGGAGAAATAGAAGTCAAGAATCAAGAACTGCAACAATAAAGAGCATAACCACAGTTTCAAAGCTAATACAGCAACTAGACAAACACAGAAGGGAACTGTTTGTGACCATATTATCGCAGAACAACTGCGATCCTCTTGGAAAATACAAAATCTGATACTGGCTCTTTTTACTTACTGGGGTGATCAATCATTCTAGCTACACTCCTGGTATACAGAATTTTGCCTACTGCTTTACTGTTTATAATGTCTGGGAATCTTTTTGATATGCTCTGCCCTAAATTTTGCAACATTTCTGTCATATTTGATACCAAAAAACCCCCAAACTAAACCCAACCAAACTTACTTACCCTATTGGTCTTGAAACAACAAGCTCCACTTGTGGCTCAGGCTTAGATTCTAAAATGATGTTATACACCTCCTCAAAGGTGGCTCCTTGTAGTATTCTCCCATTCCATTCTAAAACTTCATCACCTGTAATTTCAGTAAAAACAGCCTGCTTAGGAAGTCTGCTGTGGATCTTACTGACAATGACATTCTAATGTCAGTTTACAGAATGGTGAAACCTGTGTTGTAGAACAAGTCCTGCAATCCAGGAACGTCCTGAGCATTAAAGGTCTTCTTCATCTCAATTTCCAATATGCAAAGTTCAGTAAAACAATAAGAACATCAGCAGGACCTCTGTTAAATTAAATATAGCTCCTATTTGCCTTTGCAGCTGTGGACTACAGAAATCCCAACATGCTCTTTAGAAAATGCAGATCCTTAAAACAGCATTACCTCATCAACCTGCTATTCTGAAGATCCATTTTCCTCCACTGGTTTAGTATTTATGGTTCAGAGAGGTCTTATGGTAATAGGGAATATTTCTTGTACATTCTCCCATCTAGAAATGCCTGGTTTGCATGTTGGGATAGAAGCAGTCTCTTAGCTGAGCTGCTTCCCTTCCCCAGCTGCAATAGCTTGGTTTGCTCTGAAGAAAATGACTGGGCAGGATATCAGTGGAATATTATTTTGAGATTAAAAAAACACGATTAAAATATCCAAATATGATTTTGAGCAACATGAGAATTTATCTATTTCACAACAGCAGTAATCACGGGGTGGGAGGATGACAGGGGTTGGAAGGGACCTCTGGAGATCTTTGAGTCCAACCCCCCTGGCAGAACAGGACCATAGAATCAGCACAGGCCACACAGGAACACATCCAGACAGGGCTGGAAAGTCTCCAGAGGAGACTCCACAACCTCTCTGGGCAGCCTGCTCCAGGGCTCTGTGACCCTTACAGTGAAGAAGTTCTTCCTCATGTTGAGGTGGAACCTCCTGTGCTGCAGTTTCCACCCACTGCTCCTTGTCCTGTCACAGGGTGCAAGTGAGCAGGGGCTGTCCCTTCCTTTCTGACACCCTCAGACATTTACAGACATCGATTAGATTCCCTCTCAGTCCTCTCCTCTCCAAACTAAAAGGACTGAAAAGTAATGTCAATAACCTATTAACGAAATGTCAGGTTGCATTCTGCAGTGGCTGCTCACACCTATTTAACATAATTTCACATCTGATTAAACTTGCTTACTTGTTATTACCTTCAGAAACCCAGCTCAGCATTTCAGCTCTGTAGCAGATACCTACCTGGTCTAAGATGCCCCACGGTATCGGCTAAGCTTCCTTTTTTAACTTTGGTGATAAACGCGCAGAGCCGACCTGATTCAGTCATCTTTCCTCCTACTACCTGTTTCAAAGAGGAAGTGTTTTCAGAGAATGAAAATGAGTTTCAATTACTTAAATGTTCTGGCAACAGAAAGGAGGATTCAGTTATTTCCTTGGTTTTCAGGTAGCCCAGGCAAGACAGACACATTTGGGAAAAAACACCACAAGACTTTTGGCTGCAAGAGATTCTCTTCGCACCTGTTGTGGCTGCTTGTGCAATCCAAACACAATGCAAACCACAGAATCACTGAATTGCTAGGGTTGGAAGGGACCTCAAGGATCATCCACTTCCCACCTCCCCTGCCATGGGCAGGGACACCTCACACTACAGCAGGTTGCCCACAGCCACATCCAGCCTGGCCTTAAAAACCTCCAGGGATGAGGCTTCTGCCTGGGCAACCTGTGCCAGTCTCACTACCTTCATGGGGAAGAATTTCTTCCTAACATCCAATCTGAGTCTACCCATTTCCAGGTGTGTTTTTTTTTCATTTCCCCCATTCCTATCACTCCCTGACACCTTCAAAAGTCCCTCCCCAGCTATCTTGTAGCCCCCTTATGATATAAGGCCACAATTAGGTCTCCTTGGAGCTTTCTCTTCTCCAGTCTGAGCAGCCCCAACTCCCTCAGTCTGTCCTACAAAATGCTAAAGCTTTCAGACTTTGGTAAACGTCTCTACAGTGTTTCACTGCATTATAAATTACCACTCAAAAAATACCACCAAAAAAGTTAAGGTATTGGTCATTAGCTTACTTCAATAATTTTTAACTGAAAACAGAGATAATATGTAACAGAACTTGGGATGCCACACTAAGGAGGAAACATCTCAACTAACTGGATTTACTTTGGCTGAGCAAGTCATGATGAAGATTTTTACTGCAGGAACCTTCAATAGGTTTGACCTTAATTATGTATCCTAAAATCAGGAGAATCAGATATCAGAATTGGTTCTAACTGCATAATCCTCAGATTCTTAAGGTTTCTTACAGTCTTCCTATTGGGATTTGAAATTTCTAACGCTAAGTCCAGTTCAGGTTACTTGCAATCAAGTAAATATTTGAATATCCACTTCAGGTGTAAGAGCTGAAAATCACTTTTTTCAGATGCCTGTTGAGATTCAAAAGTATCTTGAATCTAAACTATTCATGATGCTAAGGGAAGAGTTTGTGTAACAGAAGATTTCAGGATTTTAAACACAGAAGTCTCTACAGAAAGTACTTCATAATGGCACTCTGAGTCTCTCTGGCATTTTCAGACACTAAGGCAAAAACACACATTCAGAAAGAGGCTTCTCTACTGACTTCAAACTAAAATGATTTGTCAATTAAATAACAAAAATTCCAAAGCATGCTGGTGTAGAAGTGACCACACTGATTGAATTCATCTGCAGTGTTTGACTATAGCCTAACCTCTGTGCCCAAAGCAAAGGCGATGTCATGCTAAATAAAGAATGGATAATTAATCAAACTTCTGAGCAACTCCTCACAAGGATGCTTAACCAAAATAAGTACAGGTTTGTTTCTTTTACTGTGGGTAATTCATTTGCATTTTGTAGTATCACTGGAACTGCACATATCAAATGAAAACATGATCAAGATATGAGCTAGAAATAGCAGTAATATATTAAAACAGTACTGCATCATTAAAAATCATACATACATATATATAGAGAGAGAATAGAATAGAACAGGGTAGAATTAACCAGGTTGGAAGAGACCTTTGAGATCATCAAGTCCAACCTATCACCCAACACCATCTAATCAACTAAACCCTGGCACCAAGCACCCCATTCACTCTCTTCCTAAACACCTCCAGTGATGGTGACTCCACCACCTCCCTGGGCAGCACATCCCACACAAACCCACGACTTTTTTATACTAGGCAATGAAGATTACATAACATTTTGCTTTGGGCATTTAAAATGTAGCAAATCAAACAATTGGGGGTGGGGGGCTTCAGAATAGCCAGAAAGAGGCTCTTCAATGGGCAGGCTTTGCTCTGGATCAAAATGTCACTAGCTTCCATACATCCTCCCTTCTTTTGGAGAAGAGAAATTATACCATGGCACAGCGCTTAACACTGAGGAAAACAGACGGGTCTCGGCTTGCCCACCAGCGATGCAATTAGTACCTTGCAGAGCAGGCATTCTCAGGAAACTTGTGAAAACATGCCTAGTCTTTCAGATAAAGGCCATTTTGAAGCCTGTCAGGGACACTGCAAAATTTCTTTGGTTAACTAAATACAAGAGGTCACCTGGTAATTCGGAGAATAAGGAGGCTCTGTAGAGATCACCTACACTGGCTCATAGGAGAATGCTTTCATCATAAAGTTAGGTGGTTTAACTGAGAGAGTAGTCAGCTGCAAAATCATTCATTACCAACCTTCAATCCAAGCATTGCTCCTGAGTCTCTAGGCACACTTCCATCTTTGAGTCGTTTGTTTAACAAAATCCGACCGATGAGGCGGTCTCCGTCTTTGGATGGTTGCCAAGTCACTGGATGCTATCAGATGGTGTTAAAGGAAAGCACAGTGAATAGGATTTCAAAGAGAAATATTGCAGTAATACTTTTCATTTCCTGATACATATATATATTTTAACTGTCATGAAAGTGTTATGATTACACTAGTATTTAATATAATAACATTATCTGTTTCACTAAATCCAATTTGTAACCGTCTAGAATGGCCTCGGTGCGTTGAACGAACACCCACAGACAAGCGTACACAGCTAGCCATGCACAGTGACAAAGACAGCTGCAGAGCTCTGCTATAAGAGCAATACTTCAAAAGAAATTTAACTCAAACCAGAAATTTCATGTAAGATACTACTTCTTTTCCCACTCTTCCAAACATATCTGAGTTCTCTATGACTGACAAACTTTTTCCACTGCTTTACCTTCACTCAGTATTAGGATATTAAAAATTATAGACTACATTAAAAGGAATAGTCATTACTCCAAATAAATTGCTTCTTTCTGGAACAGGTGGCCCAGGGAGGTGGTGGAGGCCCCATCCCTGGAGATATTCAAGGTGAGGCTCGACAGGGCTCTGGGCAGCCTGATCTAGTTGAAGATGCTGCTGCTGACTGCAGAGGGGATTGGACTGGATGACCTTTGAAGGTCCCTGCCAACCCAGACCAGTCTGTGATTCTCCATACGAAGTATAATTAGTGAACTTTATTATTCCATCACTATCCATGGGCACAGTTGCATTTCTACGCTGGCCTAATTAATCAAATGTTAACATTCAGTGTAATCATAGCACTTTTCCCACAGAAAAACACCACTTCGTGCTGTGTTTCATGCAAAATTAGCAGGCACAGGCAAATCTGCTCCCATTACAACTAATGACTCTAAAAAGATTTATCATAATCTCCACCAAACAGAAAGCAAAAATCAAAAATACCAAAGCAGATGGCAAAGCCTTTAATTCTGCACAATGCTGCACAGAAATGGCATGGCAACAAAACAAAAGAACAATCATGACAGTGAAAGGGAAAAAAGAAAAACAACTTTTCTGTGCAGAGAGACCCAATTTGCTCCCTTTTTTTTTGTTCTTTTTTTTTGTTCTTTTTTTTTTTTTTTTCACCTGAGGTTTAAACTATTAATTTAATTTCAGCCCCAGGAGTTTGAATGTAGTAAATCAATTAAGCCAATCAGTAGAATCCTTACTGTTAATTACTTCACACTTGAAGGTAATACCACGATATGCTATTATGCAACCATAAGAACGACATTTCCTTTATGCCTCTCGAGCCTTTTCTTAGGCTGCCAAACGGTGAAGGCTGCAAGCATGCAGAGACTTTGCATTTGTTTTTCTTTTCTGCACCTTAGGAAATGCTACATTGTCTCTAGAAACACCCTATCTTTTACTTTATGCACTATTTTAATGAGTGACAGAGAGCAAACAAAGACCGAATGAGCAGGTTAAAATGCAGGCTCCGTAATTTCAGTACCTTCTCGCTATGGCTATGTTCCTCGTTTAGAGTTGTGCTACTACAGGTATCTACCCCAGAGTCTTTTATCTGAGGCTCAGACCATTCCAAGTCCTCTTCCAAAGAGTGGCCACCAAAGCACACCATTTTCTTTTGCCTCTCGGATAAGGTGTTAGAATCCGACAGAACTGCCTGCTCACTAGTTTTCCTTTTTCCCCTTTGACTGTCCCCTAAAGGTGTGGGATAAAAAAAGGATACAAAAAAAGAAAACATGCAAAGGTGTAAATAAAACAAAGGAAACGTGAAATGATAACAGAAACTGAATGGTAAGGCTCCACATGTCTCACCAAAGACATTGGGGATGCCTCACTGCTATGCCAAGACGTATGGTCCAACCAGTTGTAATCCATGTCTCCTGCGAGAATCAGACAGACAAAGTAGTGCAGTAAAGGAAAGGTGAAAGAAAGGACAGACAAAGATACAGCAAAATTGTAAAGACTTCTAATCATCCTACTGGATTCATAACCTCTGCTAGCAGGACTTACAAAGTGCTTCCAAGAAAAATTTAAGGCTCCCATATCAGAGTTTGTGGAATATGAAATACAGTGAGGAAGGAGATCCATCTGTGGGTTTGTATGTGTGCACAGAATTGTGTACACTGTAAAGCATGATTTCTTCAGAGTTTTGGGGTTTTTTTTACTGCTCCTAGGAAATTACTTACAGTAAATTAAATCCAAAGGCAAAATTCATTGTACTCCTAACAAAATTTTCAGCAAGGAAAGCGTTTGAATATAGGATGAGGAATGTATTCCATTGCTGTTCTAACACAAACAAGGATTTAATCACTTCAGTAAGACAGTTTAAACAATGGTACTCTGTATTCAGCTGTAAAATAGGTAATGTTTTGTGGAAGGTTAAGTGATCTGTGAAATATTATGAACCAATAAGAAAAACAAGTACAGAAGCTATTTTTAGAATTAAAAGTATATTAACTTTGCTTGGAATTCCCAGAGGAATGTCTACTGGCTAAACACCAGGATGAATTCTGTTAAGTACAGGTACCCCATAACTGGCAATAAATATGTGTGGCTTTGACAAAGCATATATACTGGGGGGTTTTATATATATTTATATTGGAGTCAGAATTTAACCTTTATGACAGACACATGATAGGGGAAAAGGTTTGGAAAAGAGATGTAAAGAGAAAGTCTAAATTAAAGCTGCTTTCCATAGAACTATTATGTAGGTACTTTAAATTGTCAGTTATGGTCACATATTTTGCATTAGCACATTTCTCTCTCTTTTTTTCCCCTCACCATTGTTATTATATGGTCTGTGAAAAATGCTCTGTTACCACATGCTACATATTTTCATATGATAGTATGCAGGATAAGCCACACTTTTCAAGCAAGTTTCATGACCAAAGAACACTAAACCAAAGTAGTTCTGCTCTTTTTAGTACAGACCACAAGCAATATTTTTCTATCTCCATTCTTCAGATCCTGCTTTGACATTGTTCAACCTGTTCCTCTGAACTTACATCAAAAAGCTGGTGAAAGGCAGTAGGTCTAACCACAGTCTTAACACTTGTCTAGAAAACATTACAGAGAGGATGTGAAGAGAGATCTCCACAACATGGAGCTACAAAAAGCTCTTACATGCTTTAGAAAAGTAAAATACAGTCTCCTCTGAGGGGTGCTATGCGCAGTGAGAACTACGACCTTGCTTCACTTGTTTTCTGCTACTATACATCCTTCCATATGCTATCTGGGGGGGGCAGGAATTAAAAATGAAGCCTCATTTCCATTTTAAAGAAAGAAATGTGCAGAATATAAAGGTTTTCTTTTCAAACAGACACTTTGAACTCAGTCCCCTACACTCTGCAGAAACGTTGCAGAATATTGTCTTCTGATTTCAAAAAGGCAGTGCTAAAGACCTCAACAATTATTTTGAAGCTTTAATTAATTCTTCTTTTCTAAGTAATAAACAAGCCTGTTGAAAAGGTATTAACTGTGTCTCGTGATTCTTGCAAGGAAAGGAATTAAAATGGGAAATTCTCCCCAAAACTGCTTTCTCACGACCTTTAACATCCTGACTCTATCACAGATAAAAGCATGGCTATCCTGTGAAAGGGAAAAGAAATCTTCTGCAAGCTAACAGCATTTTGGAAAAGGTACTTCTGCCGTGGGATTTCCAGAGCTATCTGTCCTCTGCCTCCAAAGACATTGGGGAACTGAGTGAAATCATCAGTGAGCTCTTGAGATTCAGAGATATCACAGAATCACATAATGTTAGAGGCTGGAAGGGACCTTGAGAGATCGAGTCCAATCCCCCTGCCAAAGCAGGATCACCCAGGGTAGTCCACACAGGGACACTTCCAGCAGGTTTTGAAAGTCTCCAGGGAGACTCCCCAATCTCCCTGGGCAGACTGCTCTAGGACTCCATCACCCTCACTGCAAAAAAGTTGCTCCTCATGTTGAGGTATCCAGAAGACAGCCTGAGTTCCAGTCCACATATTGCCTGTTTTACCAATTGTTGTTTAAATATACCTTTTAAAATGGATCTCAAGTGAGGAAAAGTCCTCTCAATACACTGAAGGCAACTTCTCAGCTTTAATTGCACACAATTAAAGGCATATGAGCCCACACTGGCTTTTCCCAGCAGTTAGTTTCTGTGTCCTCAAAAACACTGCTGCACCCAAAACCAAAGCCTGACTTTAAAAGCTGTAGTTTGTTTCCCTATAATTTGGTATCTAATTCTAGAAACTATAAACTATAAGCATATGGAGCTATATGTTTTTTAAAAAGGGGGGGGTCACAGGAATTAGAAATTACAAAGCCCTTGCATATGATCTATATCTTGTCTTTAACACTGCATTGGCATCTAAATGACAGGTCTAAATAGCACAAAAGTAAATAAAATGGACTTGATGATCCTTGGGGTCTCCAACCTTAGTTATACTGTGATACTGTGATACTGTAAAATGCAATTCAATTGTTATTAAAATGCTTCCACTTGTTAAACTGCACCCAGGATGACTGTCTGGAAGCCCTGGAGTACGCTGCATGTCTGTGAGACCTGTATGTCTTAGTACATCTGCACTTTCTTGAGGCACAGTGAAGGACTTGATGATAACGCCACTGGGCATAAATTTTTCAGCCCAAGTTGTGTAACTATTAAAACCTTGACTGACTAAATGATTGTGAAATCTTGCAAAAGTAAAAGTACTACATGGAGGACACACAGACCTACGCTTCCCAGCGGGAAAATCTTTCCATAATCCAGACACTGTAGTTTTAACTCTGACTACCAGTTGCTGATCTCTTAGATACTTCCCTTCCACAACAGCAGATGCTTTGTTATTGAAAATGTGTACATTTAGTGTGTATGCAGCAGAAATTACCCAGGAAAAAAATGTCACCTCATTGACAAATGGTAGTGTTGGATGATAGGTTGGACACGATGATCTTGAAGGTCTCTTCCAACCTGGTTTATTCTAATTCTAAATCGTAATATCAAAGTCATCTTTCACAGGAAAAAGAACTAATATATTACTAAGCAAGATATGATCGTAGCATTCAGATGTCTCATGAGTTTAGGAGTGTAGCTAGATACAATAAAGGACATATGAGAGGTTAGTGAGGATGTTGAGTATGTGGAAAGCTTGCATGGACAAATCAGGCTGGGAATAAAATGACATTAGTGAGCTAGCCTTTCTGCATAAATGGTGTAAAGATGAAGCCTTTGTAAGCTTACTGATATTTAGTATGTTTTGCTCATTTTCTTTAGCCAAAACCAAACAGGCAGAGGAAAGCATTTTTCTTCTGCACCCAGAAAGCTGCAGCAAGGGGAAGTGCCCATAGCAACGAGAATCTTGAATCACTGTAGTGAGCACAGCACACGCTGTGTCACTCGATCCTCCTCTTAAATGCAACACTGCCAGCGAAGCCCTATACCAGAAAGGCTCTGGAGAGAAGTGGGAAGTAAACAGCTATTGAACAGCTTTAATTTAAGCAGGTTTCCTTCTGTGTTTGCATCTAGACTGCCACACGGTGAATGACTCCAAAGAGGAGCTACACAGCCAGAGTTGCCTGAAGGTGATTACATGAGTGCTTAAACAATTGCTTTGTCAGCTCTGGACACCTCAGGGACACGCTAGCTTTTGCCGCAGGAACAAATGCAAAGCTGCCTGGCACACATAAAGCACAGAAATATTTTTCAGTGTCACTAATGCAGTTTGAGCACTGATGACAAAAAGAAGTTTCCTCCTGCAGGTTTCATGGCAGGCTTTGAAACTTCCTACTGTGCATTTCAGTATTTCTTGGTTAGAAATTTTTGTTCCTCTGAATCTGCTAGCGTTCAACATGGAACAGCCTAAGAAAATGTCTGAAGGATCTGGTCCTACCAAAACCAAAGAGAGAAGCTGTTCAATTTGTATGGTAAACTGTCAACTTCCTGTAGGAAGCTACTGAATATTCAAGCCAGTGGGCTAGAGCAATACAAAAGTACATAAATAAAAGAAAAAGAGAAAAGCAAATACCACCACATCTTAATGAGGTCCACACTCACCAGATCCCCACTGGAACAGATGCTTCCTTCCAGTCACAGCATACTGGGGATCTAGTCCAGCATTGCCAGTTGATACCTTATTAAAATTGAAATTTCTCTGATTTGCACACTTTTGTTATTTGTTCCCTGCTAATCTGTCTCTAATAAGATTAGGGAAAAGTGGAACTAATTAAGCAAATCTCTCTTCTGTGATGGCTTTCATTTTGTCAGAGGAAGAAGTCAAAAGTGTAGCTTGGAGTAGACCCTACTTCCGGCATTTTTGTTTTTCCAATACTTCCTTCTCTTTTCTCTGTAGGAAGTTTTGAGCTTATGCCTGGAAAAGGAAATCCCTTCAGCAGAATACAAAGGAAAACATGTTTTGAAAAGCTTAGATAAGAAAGCATTTCTGGATCGTGCCCCATAGTAAGTAATCAAAAGCAATTTACTACTTTATTATTATTATAAATAGTCTACACTTTCAGTCCCTTCTTACAGGAAATGTCTTTTTCCTCTTCTGTTCCCTATTCACATCTGCAAAGCCAAAACATATGCTAATTGGCTGATCTCACACATTTTCCTTGCTTATCTCTCATAGCCATGCATCCTTCCACCCCAGGGTTCCAACTGACAACTTCATTGCAAGTTCTTCACTGTCTCATGCTTGAAATCAGTATGAGGAATACAAGCTTGCACACACCTGAATGAAAGACCCTTTCAAAGAGGAAACAAGCACCAGTAAGTAATGCAGGGGAAAATAAATCCTCCTACTACCATTAAAGAATCTCCTATCTGGCCCTTTGTTTCAGCAGCCCAGTCTAATGATATTCCCATCAACTAAAAGCAACCTCGTTAGGTGTCTCGAAGAAGTCTTCACAGGCTGGTTACTGAACGTTAACAAGCCCTTGGATACAATGCACATAGGAAGCAATGTATCTGAAAGTTGAGGAAAACAAAAATGTTTCTCAAGTCAGTGGGTCAGAAAAGTGAGACCCAGTGGGAAATGCTAACGAAGCACAGCTCTGCCGTACAAGCACAGAAGATCCAAGGGCTCCGCGACGGATTGACCTGCTGCACTGCACGTGCACAACAAATTCCTTCCTCAGGCTTTGGAAGCAGCCTAGGCAAACCTGACTTCTTTGCTGCCAACAACGAGGTGACAGTAAAATCTGACAAGCCATTTTAGAGTGCCCTGGAAGAAACCTCAGTTCTTAATAGGAGCATTAGGAAAAATTGTGAGAAATAGCTGCAATGCTTAAGGGAGAGGTTTGAGCCTTTTGTGCTTCTGATACTTGTTTCAATGAGATGTTTGTTTTCATTACCATTCTATTTACACTCACTGAAGGAGGCTTAGTTACACTGAAGCAGTAGCTTCAGGAAAACTATTTAGCATTAGTAAATAGACTTCCTGATGCAGTTCCCCATGCAGCTTTCCACGGATGCACAATCTTTTCACATCCCATACTTGAGACTTTGGCAATATGATGGTCAAGATAGCTCCAACAAGCTGCCTGGCAGCTGAAGTCATAGGGCTATAGGATTTACTAAAGATGCCCTGGATCCTAAACATGAACCTGCTTCTTTCTGGATGTTTTGGGCAGACATAAGGGCTCTCCACATTTGAGAGGCAGTGTTTAACCAGGTGCATTTTAGTTTCCTCTAGAAATGGGGATCTGCTGACACTCTATACCAATGTCTTCAACTAATGTATTCAGGGCTCTAAAACAGCTGAAGCCAATGCAAACAATACAAATAAATGTAAGTATTTCTCAAGGTGCATCTATATGCATAGATCCTTCTAATACTTATTAGTAAGAGGAAAAAAATGCAGAAAATCTAACCTCTTATATTGTGTACTTATTTACTTTCAAGCTTTAATGCTTTGATGTCAACACTAATTACTACAGAAAACAGCCCTAAGCTACTTTGAATCAGCATATCTTAATTACTAAGTAAGCCTCAAGTTTACAAAGTGAGGACAACAGGAGACCATGAAAGACAGCAAGGGAATGGATTTTTGTGAGATGTGACATCAAATTCACAAACAAGAACATGAACTTAGCAAGTGAGTTGTACTCATGACAGTGCTGCAATAATTTGATCAGAAGAACAATAAACCATAAGTAAAGCTGAAATAAAGAACATGTCAGGAAGGAAAGAAAAATCTTAGCTAAGTTTTAAAGAAGCAAATATTTTTATTCATAATAGCATTCTATGCTTTTAATCCCCAAAGCCACTGTCCTGGGTTGAGTTGAATCTGATGGTGATATTCAATATCATGCTGATGTCATGCCAGCTTCAAAATTAAAGTGCTGGCTGGAGCAAAGCAGTTAGAAAGCATCATCCATTAAATTCTCTTCATCTCAACCCAGAGTTGGGGGTGGGGTGGGGGGGTGTGCATTACTTTCCCTCCCAACTGTGTGGGGGGAAGAGAGGCTTGAAAGAGCAGGATGTGTTAACCCAGGACAGCCACATAGAGCCTAATGAAAGGAAACACTGCTGGCATAGAGATGTCTCCTATCATAACCAAATTGTTACCAAGAATCAATTTCCATCACCAGCCCAACAGCCACTCACACATTATGCGCCAGGATCAGCCAGTTCTTCATTGATCACATCTCCTTCCTTTTTCTCCACTCAGGGTCACTGACATTTGGCTACCAGAACAGTGATATTGAGAAATACTCATCTTGGATCACTGACATTTTGCTACCACAACAGTGATATTGAGAAATACTCATCTTGTGATTTTCAGAATGAGCTAATCAATACATAAATAATGTATCTGTGTCTCTAATAGAATAATACAACAAAAATAATCACATACCATTGAAAAATATATAGCATACTAGTAACAGACTTGCTGACTGTCTAAGCAACATCTTTCTGTCTACACAAGTAGGATTTTTAACTAATTCAACCTGTTTCCTTCTCAAAACTGATTTCTAAAGTGCAGCAGACACAACACAGGCTCACTTCAATATTAAAATGATTTGATTTAAGAAACAAGAGCTTAATCACAGCAGTAAATCCAAAGCATGTCTGGCAGCACACATGCCACACAGCGCAGCTGCTGATTCAGTAAGCTGGAGTGGCAACAGAAAAAAACCCACCACAAATAAAGGAAAGAAAATCAGTGTGAGAGGGATTTGCATCACCTTGACACTGCAATAAAAGCCTCTGTAAACTAGTAATTAGATCATTAATTATTGATCTCCCTTATGCGAGTCACAATGAAGAGAGTAATTCGGAAAACATAAAAACAGCTTTTGGGTTGAGTTTGGTTACATCTTATTCTCTGTCAAATTCCTTCTTGGAAGGAAATTAATTACCTCCTTTAAAAGGAGCAGAAAACCTGAAAATGAAACTCCAGTGGATTCCAGAAGTAGCCTCCATAATGAGCTGTCTAATTTAGTTTCATATCTTCCATGCGCAGGCTTGACAGCATGATACTATATAATCAAATTAGTTTAGAACAAGGATCTGTTATACTCGGTTTACAGCTTAAAGAACAGATGTGCAAAAATGAAATACCAGTGCTCAGGATTGTTTTGTAGGGCACCTTAGCACCATCAACCTTCTTTTGTGCCTGTATATGTGGATGTGTAGATATGTGCGTGCTGGAAAACTCACAACCGTGTCAAGATGAAGGGTAGGTTGCAAAATTAAATACTCAGAAAGTAGAAATCATAATCAGATTCAGTTTGCCATGGAGCATTCATTCACCCCCTGTACAAATGTATTAATGAATAATGGCTAATGCCATCCTGGGGTGTATTAGAAGGGCTGTGGTTACTATGTCAAGAGAGATTCTCCTGCTCCTCTACTCTGGTGAGGCTGCGTCTCAAATATTGTGTCCAGTTCTGGGCCCCTCCGTTTAAGAAGGACCTCAGGGAGCTGCTTGAGAGAGTCCAGCCCAGAGCCACAAAAGCGATTAAGGGAGTGGAACATCTTCCTTAGGAGGAGAGCCTGAGGGAGCTGAGGGCTCTGTAGCTTGGGGAGGAGGAGCCTGAGAGGTGCCCTCATTCATGTTGATAAAGATGTGCAGGGCGAGTGCCAAGAGGCTGGAGCCAGGCTCTGCTGGGTGATGCCCAATGACAGCACAAGGGGCAGTGGAGGAATTTGAAGCATAGGAAGCTCCATGGAAACATGAGGAACAAATTTTTCACTGAGGGTGACAGAACACTGGAACAGGCTGCCCAGGGGGGTTGTGGAGTCTCCCTCTCTGGAGATATTCAAAACTTGCCTGGATGCATTCCTGTGTGACCTGCCCTAGGTGATCCTGCTCCACACAGGGAGCTGGACTGGATGAACTTTCAAGGTCCTTCCAGCCCCTAACATTCTGTGATAATATGATGGCAAACTTCCCCCATCTCCCAGGACCACAATAATCTTCTGTGCACAGAACAAAGAGTATGGATTAAATAAGTAACTAATCAATATCCTTGTATCTTCAGTTAATGATCCCTTTCATTATTTACTGAACACAATCTAAATGCAGATCTAAATACAAAATTATCTGTCTCTGGAGAGTATTTCTCTGCTGCCCCAGAGCGTTAGTTCTGCAGGAGCTGGGGGTGAAATGCAAGGACTTTTTTTCTTTATGGCCTGCCTGTGTAACAAAATTGAGTGCTGCAATTACCCTCTTTCAAAATGAGTTTCTGACACACAGACATCGAAGTGAAAGCTGTGACATGTTCCAAACTTCAGCAATATAGGACTTGGGTTTTAATTCAGTAATTCCTAGGACTGTAGTTCTGCCCTTTCCTGGCTCTGTTACACTTAACAAATGACAAGAATTTTGTAATCATCTGCTTGCCAAACAAGCATTAAAATTTGTTACATGATTGAATTCCTCTTCCCAACATCCATCCAGGACTGCCCATGTCTGTGTATACAAACTTAATGGAAACATTCTTTGAATAGACAAGTGTTCCAAGATGTTCTTCAAAGAGAACCAATATGGACAGCAAAATGTTTGGGAGATAAAAGGGTAAGATTGGTTAAGTCTCTGCTATGAGGACAGACTGAGGGAGTTGGGGCTGTTCAGTCTAGCGAAGAGAAAGCTCTGAGGAGACCTAATTGTGGCCTTCCAGTTTCTGAAGAAAGCTGGGGAGGGACTTCTGAGGGTATCAGGGAGTGATAGGAATGGGGGGAATGGAGCAAAACTAGAAATGAGGAGATTCAGATTGGATGTTAAGAAGTTGTTCTTCCCCAGGAGGGTGGTGAGAGACTGGCACAGGTTGCCCAGTGAGGTGGTGGAAGCCTCATCCCTGGAGGTTATAAGGCCAGGGTGGATGTGGCTGTGAGAAACCTGCTGTAGTGTGAGGTGTCCCTGTCCATGGCAGGGGGATTGAAATTGGATGATCCTTGAGGTCCCTTCCAACCCTAACAATTCTATGATTCTAAATCATAAAGAGGGAGAAAAAGATGGATCCATTCACAGTTTGTATTTTAGTAATAAAAAGTAGATTGTGTAATTGCCATTTTCAGTGTCTTCATGACTTCAGAAGAATGCAGAACAACCAGAGAAGGTTCCACAAAAGAATAGCTGGTGGATGGTAGATCTGTAATTATTTCATTTAGCTGTATACATAAATAAGCACATTGCTGTGGGACCTTGCCACAGTCAACAAGAACTAGTTCCATAATTATAGCCTTCGTGGTAGCTGAAGCTGTAATAAAAGTTACATAAGGGATTTAATTTCAGCCTCCTGATTTTATATGATCACAATTATCTAAAAATATATCTCCTGAGGCTAAATATTTCCAGAATGAGTTTAAGCAAAAGGTCATTACTTTTTCACGACTTTTTTAAAGGAAAACTTCCTCTACTTGTTCATCTTTCAATTTCTGGAAGGTTGAGGTGAGAGGAGGGGAAAAGTCTTAGCACTTAATGCCTGCAAGAACAGCTGGGAATTTCATTCCATAAATTGGACCGGGTCCTACATTAGGGAGGCTCTGATTGCACAAAGCAGTCCTTCAGCCAGTCTAATTTGGGTAGCTTACACAAAAAGGCCTTTTCAGAAGCAAATAGTGTGGATGAGCCTGGACCACTGTTCTCTTCTCCAGGTGGAACAACTGCATTCACAAAATAGAAGCTGCATGTTTCTGATGCAAACACTGAAATTATACTGCTTCAAATGGGGTCACCTTGTGGCTCTCCACGTGAGTTTTAGCTTTGGGTAAACTGCTGTTATACTAAGCTGCTACTACCTAAGGAAGGCTAGCATCATCTTCCCTTCATCGCCCATCCTCTCTCTCCAGTGATGGAATGGCTTCCTTCATTAACCGCTTATTCACTTGTGCAGTGAAAAGCTGAAAGCCTTTGATGGGGAAACATAGCAAGAACTAGGAAACTTACACAAAAATATATTTGTTTTAATTAATTTTAACTTTTAAAGCATCCAACATTTGTTGACATTAAGCTCCAGGGGATTCCTATTATTCAGATATCACTGCTAAGGAAGAAATTTTGGTCGCCCTTTATTGTAAAGGAGAGGAAAAGCAGGGCAGAGGCTGCCTCTTTTTCTCATCGTATATCCCTGATCTCTCTGAACAGGGGGTAAAAACAATGTAGTTCTGGGATCCAGCTGGCAGTGGAGTCATCACAATGACCCTAGCAGATACGGCCAGCTGACTTGTAAACAACATAAGGATCATTCTCCTGATTTAAATCTGGCAGTGAGCACTTGGAAATGCACCCCTTACTCCCTTGAAAGACTGCTCAGCAATTTTTTTCTTAGAACTCCCTGAAACATCCTTCTTTTCTGCCTGTGTCTGCTCAGCACAGGCAAAATACCACAGAGCATCTTTGCTGTGCTAAGAACTGCAGCCCTTGCTAATTAATTCAAGGCTTTGTTTTTCTCTAAAGCCTTGGCTTAGGCAAGGACTGCACATTTATTATTAGAATATTACATTACCTAAAACTGTGATTTTCAGAGAGTCTGTGATACTATTTTGTAGCTCAGCACTCCTTGCACTCCTTTGTTACTGCTTACTATTATGTAAGTAAATTTGGACTACCGAGAGAAAAGAAAATTAGCTTAAAACGAAATCTTGATTAGCGAAACCTCAAGTAATGACACTCCTGACATTTTTGACTCTACATTTCATAATGGGCTGTGATTTGTAATTCCCATTTCTAGCAATGATTTGTTGAACTAGCAGATGCCACGGGGGGGGTGCAGATGTGGGATTGGCTGTGTTCACAGCTACACACAGTAAACAACACAAGCAGTTAATGACTTCTTAGGGTGACATTGCTGTTTCTGCCTATTTTTTTTTAGATCATCCTCTGTCAAATCCGATAAAGAACTGGCAAGTCTGATATGCTTTGGGAATAACAACTTTGGCAAACTACACATCTCAACAAAATCAGTTCTAGCATTTAACTGCTGCTCTGCCACAATTCAGCATCTTTTTCCTTTTCATTGTTGTTTTTGAACGAGGTCTTATGCAAAAATGAATTCCACCTTTCATACAGGCCTCTGGGTTTAAGATCAGCCTCTTTAAATTGTCTTCTCTTTGTTTTTACAACATTCTTTCTTTTATAAGCAAAGTATAGCAAGTCATTTGTTATTCCTTTTAGTAAAGTCAGAAGCAACCAAAAATTGTTAACACAAAAATCCCCTCCTCCCTTGCCTTCCTGTCTTCCCAAGTGTTAAGTGTCCCAATGAGGGAATCAAAGAACCCTTCAGTCTTCTACTGAAGTGCCCTTTAGGCTTTACCTCCAAAAACTCTGTCACATGCAATAAACATAATGGGAGAGGGAAGCTATATAAATAGGTGAATGCAATGCTAGTGAAAGACAACTCTGTATACAAACTGACTCAGCCACAACAGTTGTATCAATATTTATCATACCATGAGAAAGTTCCTGAGCCAGCATTATGCTGCAGACAATGCCACAGCTGCAGCTTTCATACTCAATTCTATGTGGGTGGCCCTGAGCAAGGCAAGAAAGCTTTGCAGGCAACACCTTCCTGTAAGAGATAGGTTATCAGATAACAATCCACAGTGTCCTGAAGAGCAAAGTGAGCACTGACCTCATCTTGACAGCTCAGGTACATTGAGGAATGGGACCTATCTCATCTATGATAGGCATAATAAAAGAGTTGACTACAAGTTTGAAGCACTTTTGCTTCTGTGGAAGCTGTCTGCTCTAGTAATAAATACTTCCAGAGATGTTGTGTAACCAGCAAACTGGGTATGATGAATGTCAAGACTCTGCAGCTTTTCCCTGGCTTACAGGCACCCATTAGGAGAACTAGCAGGCAAAGGCAGCACAAGGAAATACTGGTGTGGGTTGTTCTTTCTCCAGCAGTGTATAACAAAGGCAGATACTGCACACTGGCCCCCTTCCACGCTTTGGCTTTGTACAGCATCTTGGTTACTTAACCTGCTACTACAGGTAAGTCATGAGAAGACTTGACTTAGGAGAGCTTTGGACATAGCAAAAAGGGTATGAAGTCAGTGTAAAGGAACGAACAGATGCTGGTAGTGTTAAGAGCAGACAGTCAAATAGGTCCCTGAGAGAATCCAGAAGATTTGGATTGTTGCAAAATCTTACAAGACCCAGAGAGGACTAAAGGAAGACAACCAGCACAAAGTGTGTCAAAAACCCCTGGGGCTTAGAGGGGAGTGAATTGAATGCAGGAAAAAATTAGATCTATTGCTTTGTTTCAATGTGTTGGGCCTGAATAGAACATCACTTGAACCAACATTTTGGTAAGTGGCCCCCAACTGAAAACTGAGAATTATGACGAAGGTTAACTGCAGCGTGAACCTTCAGTCCTTCCCATAACAGTAATGAGCAATGAACTCAAAATACAAGGGAGCCAAATGCCAAGCTTTATTCTGACTGTGATCCATTGATTTCCAGTCCATAAAATTAAGATAATAAAGCCTTCTTCCACCCACAGAGATAAAGGAATGAATGTGAGCTACTGACTGGGATGAGTGTTCTGCAAAGGGCCATGCAAAAAAATAATTACAATAATCCAGGCTCTTTCAGCAAGAATTAAAGGAATAAATATGCCTCATTTCTCCAGATACCATCTGTTCCCTACAATGACAAAGGCAGGTGCCTGCCTGCTGAAAAAAAAAGACCATGGGGTAATAAAACTAAAGATATTGGTACAAAGCAAATATTTAAGGGAGCAAAGTCTAGCTGATCATGCACTCTGCTTCATGAATCTTTGTATTTTATAGTTGATTCTGAAACACAACAGTGTTGTACCCAGGTTCTAATTCAAGAGAAGAAATAGGTTGGGTGTCAGGAAACATTTCATTACAGAAAGAGTGCTCAGGCACTGGAGTAGGTAGCCCAGGGAGGTGGTGGAGTCACTGGCTGGGAGGTGTTCGGGCAGCATGTGGCCATGGCACTTTGGGACATGGTTTAGTGGCCATGGCAGTGTTAGGCTGACAGTTGGACTCGACGGTCTGAGAGGTCTTTTCCAATCAAAACAGTTCTATGCTTCCATAATTAGAAATGGGCTCTGATTCTGCCCATGAAGGAGCAAATGCCTTCTCAAAGGTAAATACTCAAGGCTGACATTCCTCAAACAGGTCTGTGGGAGCTTATTTTAACACATCCTGAGTTTAGTTTTCAAGAGCAATCCTAATTTTTACACCATTACTTTATTATTATTATTATTAATTATTATTATTGGGTTTTTTTCCTTCCTAGTTACAGTTGTAGTTTGCTTTTGAGTTAAATCACATTCTGGTAAGGTAATTAGCTAAACAGAAATCACAGCAAGCTATTCCACACAAAATGAGTTTAAATTCAATCACTCTATGTATTATTAAAAGTTAAAATAATAAAACCACAGTTGCAGGCATGCTGTTTAGGAGCACACAGACACAATTTATTACTCAATTTAGGCATTATTCATGTCAATGTTTAAAAAAAGTATTCATTATACCTTAGCACCTACCATACTGCATTTAACAACATCAGAGTACTGTTCTCAGTCTGTGTTTGACATCAGCCAGAATGCTGTCAGCTGGCATTGCAAATGCAGATGCAAGCAAGAATCTTGTCAGCACTTCTCAGGTTTTATTTCTATGTAGTTTGGGTTTTTCTCTTTTGGCTTAGGAAAATACTTGGCCTTGTTTTATATAAATGTGGCCATTTAAAATTCATACATTCTGAGTGTTGACAGGGATTTGGGGTTGTGTTTACTTTGCTTTCCTGCTAACATCACAGAAAGATCTCACAGGCAGCAGTATCCTCATTACTTAAATTATGGTAAATAAACCTTGTCTTAGTGGGTTTTTTGGTTTGTTTAGAATAGAGGGGGAAATGTGTTTCTGTATCTACAGAGTTCTTACCTTTTAATTTATGAAATGCTATAAACATTAGAGTACCTCTGCCATGTGTCAAGAGTAATTATTTCTCTAGTTTGAAACAGATTTGCCTTGGGTGGCCAGTGGCACATGGGTTATACTAAACTGGAATGTGTAAAGTAGCATTGTTACAAAAGCCTTATGTTAATACTCACAAAGCTTTTGGTCTGTCTGGCAGCACAGGATGCTGCATTGAAGGAAATTATCCCAGAATGTCATAATTAAAGAGTTGTGCTTGCAGTTAAACAATATACATTTGGGGGCTACTGAACGTTGCTTTGTTACTCAGTTTTACATCAAGTATGCTGCTATTATTTTGCTCCCCTACACAAATCCCTCCAGGTCCTCAGCCTGGTTCTCAGAACTTTCTGTATTGTGCAGCTTATAAGGAGCTGCACAACTGATAATTGATAAACAAAATGATGCTGAACTTTCAGTGATTCCTGGGGGAAAACTGCAATATGGCAATTTTAAATGGCAGTTCTTGTCACCATTTTCTTAA
This sequence comes from Dryobates pubescens, assembly GCF_014839835.1. Taxonomy (NCBI): domain Eukaryota; kingdom Metazoa; phylum Chordata; class Aves; order Piciformes; family Picidae; genus Dryobates; species Dryobates pubescens. Next base: position 1,857,459 of record NC_071625.1, read on the forward strand.
CTTGCACCATGGGAGCCTCTTCAGGCTTGTACACATCCAATGATAGATTGCTCTGCAAATAGAACTGTATGGATAGTTGGGAATGGGAAGCAAACCATCTCCTTCTCCCAGCTCTCTGGAGTACTTACAGGAAGTATAGCCAAAAAACCCACCCACATTCAGAGTACAAAACATACCCCACCTCCACCACAATTCATTTGCTCTCCAAAATCACGTCACCTCATCCTATTTGCTGACCAAACCATCACTGAACTTCAGGAAACCAGAACACCATTTCAGAAGCTGAGACGGCAATGAAACACCCACAGCTCCAAAACCAGAGTGTTTCAATCTCTGTCTTACAGTGTCCCTGCAGTAAGCAGCTAGGAGACAACTTGGAGGATTTGTATGAGCAATGCTTTTAGCCATTTTGACAGTCCTGCTCATGTCAATGACAGGCATTAGCTTCACGATCACTCCATTTGCTGCATTGTAATTCTGTAGTCTTAAGCGAGAATCTAGGGTGTTAGCTGGGATTTACTGCCCTCCTATCCTACTATGCAGACCTAGATCAGCCCTGTGTCCCAGTTCTGTTTGTTTCAAACACCTCTTGCCAGGTCCATATATTTCCCTTTTTACTTCCTTTTCCTTCCTATCTTACTTATTTCCCTACCTTACTTATTTCCCTCCCTACTCTCCATTCCACCTGCTCTATCCCCTTTTCTTTGCCAGAAAAAGCAGAGACTCCCTCCCATAGTTTATAACTGTTTGCAACTGCCACATGTGGCAAATCTTTACAATTGCATTCATAAAGGAAGTCAGTAACACTCAAATTATAGGTCAGGAAGGTCACAACTAACGAGTCTGACCTTTTGAGTTCACCAGCATAGACAGGTACCACATTGTAATGGTTCTATTCTCTTGTCCTTTCCATTCTTAGTAATCATAGAATCACAGAATTGTCAGGGTTGGAAGGGACCTCAAGGATTATCCACTTCCAACCACCCTGCCATAGGTAGGGACACCTCACACTACAGCAGGTTGCTCACAGCCACATCCAGCCTGGCTGCAAACACCTCCAGGGATGAGGCTTCCACCACCTCCCTGGGCAACCTGTGCCAGGCTCTCACCACCCTCATGAGGAAGAGCTTCTTGCTAGCATCCAATCTCAATCTACCCATTTCTAGTTGTTTTTTTCCCATTCCTCCTAGTCCTATTGCTCCCTGACACCCTAAAAATAATATGTTGTGCTATTCTCCTCACTGCCTTGGGAGATCACCCCCCTCCCAAACAAACAGTGCCTGCAACTGTGAGCAATGTCAAACAAGAATGTGTAGGTTGTTCATTAATAAGTTGAATTAAGAAACTAGTTATGAAAAATAAAGGTCCCTGTAGATACAAATGTCTACAAGTGCAAAATAAATACTGGGACTGAAAACTGGGAGACTAATTTAGATTCAGCACAATGCTTCATTGCCACTGAGTACATAACTATATCAACAATTTCATTGCCATTGCATACAGTGCTAAAAATTCAAAGTCTGCAATTACCTCAGCTTTATCATACTTAATAATTTGTTGTGCCAAAGCACTGGTTTATTCTTTTCTAGTTGAAGTGCTTGGCGAAAAGCAAAACATTACTTTTTTTTTCCCTTCTTCTTCTATAATTTATTCAGACTGTGAGCATTTTATTCCATGAGGAATGTAAATCAAGGAAGTGGAACACATGCCATATGCACACTATTCATCTGTATTATAACCCTATGTTGCATCATGCCATAAATCAAGTTCTGTGACACAACCTACTTCAGAAAAGGGGTTGTGGATGACATGCTTTCTACTGCTTAGTCATATGTGTGATGCTATAAAAAGATGTAATCCTTACAACCTTCTTATCAGAGAGGTATTTTAACCCTGGACATCAAAAGTGCATCTGCTATACACCATCAGTTTGAATTTCCCTGGCCTGAATATTACTTTTCTATCAACAACTCTTCCCTCTTGCACTGCTGAAACCAAATTTGTGATGAGACTTTTCCCCCCCTCCCCAAATAGTCTCACAAAAAGAAACTGTCAAAAAATTGTTCAAATAACTCACAAGGGCTCTCAGATGGGAATATTTGTATCAGTGTAATCCAGACACTTTCTCCTACAAATAATATTGATGCACTTAAAAAGAAGATTAAAAACCTCTAACAGAAGATGAAGCACAGCCTTACAGAAAAACCATCTCAGTCTGGGTGCAGATGCAACTAATATCCTGTGCAGGTAATTTTCATGGCAGAGGTTAAAATGCTTTACTGAGCCACCTTGGCACAAGCATCGGAGAACAGACTTGATCTGGTATGCCATAGAATCACAGAAACTACCAGGTTGGAAAAGACCTGAGAGATCATCAAGTCCAACCTATCACCTAACACCTCCTGACAACTAAACCATGGCTCCAAGTGCCACATCCAATCCTTTTCTGAACACCTCCAGGGATGGGGACCCCACCACCTCCCTGGGCAGCACATTCCAATGGCCAATTACTCTTTCTGCGGAGGATCTTCTCTTCACCTCAAGCCTAAACTTCCCCTGGCACAACTTGAGACTATGTCCTCTTGTTCTGGTGCTGGTTGCCTGGGAGAAGAGACCAACCGCCAGCTGGCTACAACCTCCCTTCAGGGAGTTGTAGAGAGCAATAAGGTCTCCCCTGAGCCTCCTCTTCTCCAGGCTAAACAACTTTCATGCTACTAAATCAGGGTTTTTTTCCTTCTCTTAAAGGAAATAATTAGAGCTTTCTTAGAAGCAACAAATATTGCATTCAAAAGTGTGGCTCCCTGAGGAAAAAAATGTTTTGATTTTCAAGAATTTCAAAATAAAATCTTGGAGGTGGGGGGAAATAAACACTTACTGATAGTGCACAAGCAAGCAGAATACTTTCTTCTTTATTTCTCTTTCAGTTTGGTAGGGTTAGAAATATTAAGCATAATACACTCCAGGTGTTACACAGATCCTCCACATATATGCTCACTTGCCATTCAGGTATTTAAATATTTCTCTATTGCTTAGCAACCTTTTCCACTCATGCCTGTGCCTGATATTATCACCTTCTACCAGCTTCAGTTTCATGTTCTTTTACTTGAGAAGAAGGTTTCTGAAGGAATCTGTCAAAGGACCAGTAACAATTTCATAAAGAGTCATGGTCAGCTTGCATCAGCTTTCAGCAGAAAAATCCAGGCTGAGGGCATTCATCTTTGCAAGCAAGCAGCTGAGCTTCTGCATTTGTCAAAGCAGGTTTACTTGAAGGTGCTTGCATTAACTGGGTTCATTTCTGTAATTGAAACATAAATTCTCACTCCAACTGATCCATATGAGAGGTTTCCTAATAAATTCAGGGGAGCCAAAAACATGCTGAGCAGATGAATTCAACACAAAATAATCTCAGTGTCTAAACCTTTGCACAAACTCTTGACATTGAATAGACTTTTGTTTTAAAATAAAATCTAGGAAACATAACTTTCTTACACTAGAATTTGGTGGCTTTATAATCAGTGATGACACAGAATTAGACATCTTGGTGGCTTTATAATCAGTGATAAGGCCCTCTCCACACAGACTGAAACCTGGCTACAACTTAAGACTGTGGGCAAACTCTGACTGCAGCCGAGTCAGTTTCATAGCTGCAGAGCAACTCAAGAGATACTACTGGGCATCAGAGATCAGCAACCATCATCATCTTGGAAACAAAACATCTGCTTTTCAACTACTTCACTCACCATTACCCATGCACCAGCTGTTCTTGCTGATTAGTGCTACAGGCCAGACCTGTAATGTGGTCTACTGGGTGAATATGAAACAGCTTTCAGGAGCACAGTCACTACTATCACTGCATTTTCTCCCTTCACTACATTCAGTTTTCTCTTCTGCCACTTTCTCTACGTCTGTCCAAGCAGTTCCAAAACCATCCAGCTTTTGAACTGACATCTTACTACCACCATCATCATAACAACTATGAGAACCTCAGATATGGTAAGAAATATTGTCCAGACTGATAACAAAAGGAAAGGAGAAGAAAACTCAAGATCTGCCCCATACTAAACTCTGTAGATTAAAGCCTGGCCCTTCTCAAACAATACATCCACACAGTCCTGCACCTATTGCAATACACAAAGCAATCACCAGTAAGAAAAAGCTTTCCCTGTTTCTTTGTTGCCTCTCTTCCTCTTTTCTTTTTTTTTTTTTTCAATCAGTACCATGGTCCTAAATTGCAGAAATAACATTAGCAAATGTAAATGAGCCAAGGCAGCTCATTCCATTGCCTCTCCTTTTCTCCAGGAATAGCAATCAGCACCAGGGAGAGTCCCTTTAACAGGGAACATAACAGAATAGGAAAAAGAGAGCTGTTCCTTGTGCAGCTTTCATATTTCAGTTCTTCCCCCCCCCCTTTTTTTCCCTTTTTTTTTTTGGTGACATAGATGCCAATAGCTGAAAAAAAATATTTTTATCTGAAAGGAAATCCTTTGTCAAAGCCTGACATATCACCATGACCCATCCTGCTGCTACAGCATTGAAATCAGCATAGTGCTTTTGCACGTATTATTCCCATCCTTGTAGAGGTGCGCTCTTCAGAGCCCAAGGGAACAAGGTTGATGTGCTGATTTAGATTGTGAGCTGATGAACTTCCTTAGAAAGGCTTGCACTTTAAATCTCACTGTCCTGCAGGAGGCTGTTAGCAGATATGCACAGAGCTAGTTTCTCAGCTTTGCAGAGAGAACTGAATGTTTCTTCACGGAGGGCTAGTGATGTCTCACAGAACAGGTCAAGGAGGCAGAAGAGATGGAGTTGAAGATGAGAGTGAGAGTACATTCAGGTGTCCTCAACACCCAGATCTGTTGTTCCTGCTTTCTCCAGAACATACTCGTCCCTGCAGCTTGAAGAGGCTGCTCAGCTTATACTCCCCCTCTCTCCAGCAGCAACCACTGCACCAAACACTAACCTCTCTTGCAGCAGCAACAGCAAGCTCAGCATGCAAAATAATCAACTGGGCAATTTCAGCAACCCTGATTATCCTGGCCTGCTGCCTACTTAGATTAGTCCTGAAACCCATCCAGGACGTTATCTACACAGTCAGCTGCAAAGTCCTACACGCTTCCTTCTCCTACCTCCTCTGCCAAGGGTGCACAAACAAGCCTTCAGCTGGAAAGAGCATCACTGTGCTTATGCAAACTGTCAGCATGCTAGTGAAACCAGCCACTCTGCCCGGTTTATTATCACTCGCAGCCTAAGATGTGGAAATGGCCATTGAACTGAGGCTGGCAGATGCCCCTCTAGTTCCCAGTGTGGAAGGGGCTAGCACTTAGCTCTGTGCATACATTCTAATGCTAATTTTATCCATTTGCATCTTGTTAACGATTCAAGCCATCCCGGGTAACAGAATTCATCGATCTCAGAGACACTGGAAGTTGCTGTTGTTTTTAGCAAGCCTGCTATATTGGGTACCACATTTATTTTAAAAGCCTCAACATGTTAACTCTACATGGAAAGACCTTGCAGAGTACATGAGTATGTGATGCCAAGTTTATGGAGTATCCATAGTCTGCTGAAGCGCTTTGGTTCACCGGGAGTACTTTAAGACAGAGAACATCTTTACAAAGCATTTCAACCTCTGCTCCTCCAGGGTGGTGTTTGATGCATCACAATAATGACAACAACTGCTCACACATTGATATCAACTCAGCAAAACCCCTGCTTAGAATCAGCCTGCAACAGGACCCTTTCTGACACCAAAAACTTAGCATTCATCCCATAGGAGCTGGCAAAAGACTTTTTTCCCCTGTTTCTCACACCACCCCTGCAGTGAGTAGACCAGAGGCACATGTGAAGTTGGGAAAGGACATAGCTGAGACAGCTGACTTCAGTATCAAAGGGATGCCCCATACCATATGACATCACGTTCAGCAATAAAAGCAGTGGAGAAAGAAAAAATGCCAGAAAGCAGTTCAGAGGAAAAATACTTCATTCTCACTCTTTGACAAATGCATTCATCAAGAAATGGATGATGAACTCCAGCTCCCTTATTGTCTTTGATACTTGTCTTTCAGTTACCATAACTTCTTTTGCCTTTTAAAGGTTAGCTAAAAAAGTCAAGTCAAATTATTACAGCTTTTAGATATGCTGTAGTAAAATATGATACTGAACCAGTTACAAATGGAATAATTCCAATCTCTAATTTACAAGCATACAATAAATGTTTAATGAATGATTTATTGAGTCTCATCTCCTCCTATAAATTTAGCAATGCCTCCCCTCACTGCTCTTAAATTCACTGAGCCTATTTTTCTAACAAAAGGAATAGTTACATCATGGCATCACATAACAGATTCTCTCATCACTGCAATGAAAATGATAGGCATAACTCTTATCCTTTGATTTCTTGGGATGAAAATGCTAGACATAAGCATTATTTTATCTAAATGCAATGGGTTTTGAAATATTAATAGTAATCAATGTACAGGTTTGCTAGCTCACAACATCTAAATTGCTACATTGCAAAGCTAAAGTGACTCAGGCAGTTCACATGTAGCACACAACAAAGCAGAATGCCATTCTTGCATTAAAACACAGCGTTGTTGTCTCTGCTCATATCTTTTAAATTCAAAACTTCTCACATTATAAGGTGGGGAAAACAGCATCTAGCTAAACTCCAGAGCACAGCAGTTGGGAGATCTGTTTAGAGATCAAACTAAGAGTGGGGTTTTTTTCTATTTAGGATGAGTTCTCAAGATTATTAATGAAGATTCATCCAAATTTAATAAGACAAAGCTTTGCCATTTCCAGCAACTTTAGTAGCTCAGATTACCTACAGGTATGAGTGTTGCCTCTGCTTCAGATCCTACACAGGCAAATGCAGAAACTTCTATTTTATTATTAATATCCATTACTTTACCAGGATGATTTACAATGCATAAGATTAAGCTTCTGCATCTTTCAAGATGAAGGTTTAAGACACAGGTGAGGTTAGAACAATGTCTGGAATCTAAAATCATAGAATCAATAAGGTTGGAAAAGACCTCAAAGATCATCAAGTCCAACCTGTCACCCAAGACCACTAAACCATGGCACCAAGTACCACGTCCAATCCCCTCTTGAACACCTCCAGGAATGGTGATTCCACCACCTCCCTGGGCAGCACATTCCAACGGCTAACAACTCTCTCTGTGAAGAACTTTCTCCTCACCTCAAACCTAAACCTCCCCTGGCACAGCTTGAGACTGTGTCATCTTGTTCTGGTGCTGGTTGCCTGGGAGAAGAGACCAACCCCCACCTGGCTACAACCTCCCTTCAGGGAGTTGTAAATGACAGCAAAAATCATCTGTTGAAATGAACTAATAAGATACATCACAGATTCTCATCTGTCCTTCACATAAATGCTGGATGCCTTTCAAGAAGTGCCCTTTGATGGAACACAAGATGTTCTTCAGTCGTACAGGTTACTGAGCTCACTAGCAAATTAACAGCATGATGCTGACTGGCCTGTGATAAATAGCAGGCTGCATTAGATGTTGTAATGGCAATTATTCATTTCAAATTCTGAAAAGCCATAAAAATGGTTAGTAAAAAAACCACAGAAATGCTACACAGGTACTAAAGCAGAGCTTTCCTGCTCAATAAAGCCTTGTCACTTGATCAAGTTAGACTCTAGACAGCAATGTATCAGTTATGCCTAAAAGCAGCAGTCAAAGATTAGGGCTCTCTTGAGTATGCCTCAGCCTGTAACATGGAAATGCAGCCACTCTTTTATGCTTATGTTTTTACCCTAAGTAGTTTGCAAGTACATGATCTGATGGGGCTGTCTATTTCTAGTAAAAAATCTGCTTTATTTTTACAGGGAATAGCCAAAGCTCTCGGTGGATTATGCTACATAATACCAAATGTAAACCTCAAATAGGCAGGCCAGATCCCTGGCCTTGACAAAAGCCCTACTGTGCACTCCTAAGCCATTAACATGGGCTTAGCTAGCCATCTGACCAATTGGCCAGTGGAACTTTTGGGGTAGCACAGACATGAGGATGCCAGGTACTTGGCATAAACTTGTGGAACTAAAATACTTCTGCCACGCAGCAAGTCCTACCTAATAAAGTGTAAATTGGGAAGGTAAATATGCTTTTGCCTCTCCAACAAACTCGAGGCCATCACAAGCTCATTTAGCACAGTATAATCACAGCCAGGCAACTGTTAGACCATAGCTGTATCCACCATGAATCACACCAAGATCCTACCTGCCCTGTCCCCCAAGAACAGCAGAACTTTAGGGAGCTGTTGCATACAGCACTTCAGTTACACATTAAGTAAACACAATGAGTAAAGATCTACAAATGAATACAGATCCAAAAACCTAAAGGGAGGGGGAAATACAAATCCAGCAATTTATTTTCTATGACTGAGTTTCTTTGCATCATTCACTACAGGACAATCCATGTCAAAATTATTTACAACCCCTGTTGACAACTATGCTTAGAAAAGATTTGCCAACTGCATTAGCTGTTCTCACACCAAGATAAATCTTTAATAGCTTCCACTCTTGCAGCAGCACAGCTTTCAAAAGGAAGTTTCTGAGAAACAATCCAGCTAAAAGGATCAAAGGAACAACAAATACTCAGAAAAAACTGTATGCAGCAGCAAAAGGAGAATGATGAACTGCATTGACAAACTTGAAAAGACACTGGCATTTGTTTCACACAGCCTGGAGATCTGCTTGGTGAGCTTGCTGATCTCACTGCTATAATCTGGTATGGCCCATGTATAGCCAACTGAAGAGAGAGAATCTATGGCTTGCTACTGCCACAGAAATCACTTAATGCTGTTTAGTGCATCTGTACCAGAGGCCTTGACTGTAGGAATACACTGAAGAAACAATACTCTTACAAGTCTAAGTAAATTATGGTAATGAGCTTAAGACAATTGTAGAAAGTGCTATTTTCCAAGTTTCATCTGGGATTGAGCTCATTTTTCCTTCTTCAAGGTATTCTAACTCTCCCCAGCCAACATAAGGAGTATGACAGTACATTAGATGTTGGAAGGGACCTCTGGAGATCATCCAGTCCAACCCCCCTGCCAGAAGCAGGATCACCCAGGGTAGTCTGCACAGGAATGCATCCAGGTGGGTTTTGAATGTCTCCAGAGAGGGAGACTCTGGGCAGCCTGGTTAAGGGCTCCATCACCCTCACTGTAAAGAAGTTTCTCCTGAGGTGAAATCTTCTACGTTCAACCTGGTACCTGTTGTTTCTTGTCTAATTATTGCACATCACCAAAGAGCTTGGCCCCCTCCACTTGACACCCACCCCTCAAATATTGACAGACATTGATCAAATCCCCTCTCATCCTTCTCTTCTCCAGACTAAACAGCCCCAGGGCTCTCAGTCTCTCTTCATAGGGGAGATGCTCAAGTCCCCTAAGCATCCTTGTGGTTCTCTGCTGAACTCTCTCCAGCAGGTCCCTGTCTCTCTTGAACTGGGGAGCCCAAAACTGGACACAGGATTGCAGGTGTGGTCTCACCAGGACAGAGTAGAGGGAGAGAAGAACCTTCCTAACCACACTGCTAGCCACACTTTTCTTGATGCACCGCAGGATACCATTTGCTGGGCACATTTGCTGTCCCATGGAGAACCTGCAGTCCACTAGGGCTCCAAGGTCTTTCTCCGTGGAGCTGCTCCCCAGCAGGACAGCCCCTACCTCAGTCCATGGTGATCTGTTCCATAAGGAACAAAATATTCACACACAGTGTTGGCTGAAAAAGATGCCATTTGAAAGGGTTACTCCACTGTAGCTCTTCACTGAGAGTCGTTAGCCATTGGAATGCGCTGCCCAGGGAGGTGGTGGAGTCACCATCCCTGGAGGTGCTCAAGAGAGGACTAAATGTGGCACTTGGTGCCATGGTTTAGTCATGAGGTCTGTGGTGACAGGATGGAATTGATGATCCTTGAGGTCTCTTCCAACCTCAGTGATACTGTGATTCTGTAATACAAGACGACTTCAATATGGAGCTATCGCTCAAATCTCTTTAATTATTTCGTACAACTGTTTAAAAGCTTTTTTGGAGCATGTTTCAGCTTGTCAGAAAGGATCCAGCATCAACTGTGCAAACAATGGGAAGTGTTTAACTTCTCTCAAAGCATTACAAGTGAATGAATATCTCTTTTTTTTTTCCCCTCTCTGCACATTTCTTCCTTTCTCTACCTTGGCTTCCCCTTGAGCAAGAGGTATTTTGAACACTCTAACACTTCCTAATATGAAAAAAGCATACAGCAGGGGCTGGAATCAGGTAAAAGCAACACTTGCTCAAGACCACTAAGGAAACAGTGCCCTGAAAGAGTGTACATACTGCAGAAACCCTGGACCAGCTCTTCCATTCAGAGCTGTGTAACTATAATGACATTAATGGAGTTAAACACCTAGGTAAACAAAACATTCATTTTGCTCTTCTCAGAGCAGAGCAGCTGGGAGAAACAAGGCACTAGGTTAATAGTCTGTTCTAGAGTTTGAAGAGCAAAAGTGTTTGAGAAAAGCAGACCAAACAGGATAACAAACAAATAAATAATGAATCTATGGCCGAGGAAATATCACAATAAGCTCATTTCAAGAAAAATTCTATCGCCTCTGCTCAGCAACATTCTCTAGATGCTGAATCTTTTTGGTGTTAGCATTGCAATAACAACATCAAAACCCACCCAGGGAAAAGAGCAAGAAATGCTGATAGAGTTGTAAGATCAAGTGCTCAAATAACTGGAAAATGGCACAGTTATTCCTGTCAGTCCCAGTCTCATTGCCAACTGCAGACTCCCACGGGCCAGCACCAGTCCTCTCCCTCCTCTCAGCTCCCCAGCCCCAGTCTGCCTTTGCCAGGGTCATCAGCCCCATCTCACTCCCACAGACTTTTGTCTCGCTCCTCTACTCCTAGGGACACTTTCTCCTGTCTCTGCCACAGAATTCTCATCCCATTTTAGTGTTTTTCCTCCCGAAAGTACCTCTGCTCTATAAGTCATCTGGTTTTCCTTGGCAGGGTCAGCAGGATGTGGAAGCTATGTAAAGAATACACAATATATAGATTCTTTTGTACTCCTGTACTGCCCTTGTCCAGAGCAGTCACACAGAAAATCCCTTCATATTTATGAGTGCCCAGGACACAAATAATTAGTCATTCCTTAGGAAAGGTCCCCATATATTGTAGTGACACAAAGGAGCTTCAACAAGTTCAGTGGAGCCATAGATATTAGTAAGTGAATACTAACAATTCTCTGCTGAGCCTGTAGGAGCAGTGATTTCTGTTCAGAGGCTTATGCTGCAGCCAACTGTGTTGGATTTCACAGGCACAGGACATGCACAGCCCTACAATGCAGGTGATGCACCACTTGAAATTAACTTCTTGAACTAAAGACGTTTTCTCCTGGACTCATCCTTCCAAATGGTTGAACTACTTTGTCTGAATTGTTATGTGGGGATATTTTGTGTGTGTATCAGCCTGTAGCACAAACCCAGCAAGGAAAACTGCAGCACAAACAGCCAAGGCTCGCTGAGAGAGAAACCATAGATAAAAGAGTCTCCATGTAGGAAGTCTTAATGGAAGGCAATGCTATGACCTGCTCTTCACAAACAGTCCAGGTGACCTGCAGCTGTTTTCTCTAATTAGCAATTAAAACATGTAATGACAATGTACTTTCATACTACCTCTCACAGCACATTTTACCCTTGTCACTTAAAGGCCAACTGCCCCTTCCCCCAGCTCTGTTAAAGTCTCAGTGCTGTGTATCTGTGCAGAGTCACTGAAGGTCACTGCCTTCGCAGGGTGGTGGGATTTCACTCTCACACTACCCAAATGGAGATGGTTCAGAGAGGTGAGGCACTCTGTGCAAGTCTCTTTCCAGACATTTAAAGAGAACAAAGCTGTTGACTAAGTACTCAGCGCTCTCATTGAATTTCATAGGCACCCTGGGAGGTTAGCCCTCCTGAAAAAGAAAGCTTTTACCTTCCACTCCACTGATGTATGTTGTCTGGCCATCTGATCTACTGCAAAGTGAATACAAGGAAGCTGTTGATGCTAGCAAATCAGAATGGTAATGTTTTATACCTGCTTTTCAGGCACTTTGTAGAGCTAAAGCATTGCAACAGAAAATCAGGGTCAGGGAATGCAGTTGTATATCTATGGTACATCTAGTTACACAATCTTCTAGAATTTCATAGATTTCTCTGTATTCTATTCTACTGCATTCTGATCTGGCTGCATTTTTCTCTTTCCTAGAGAAAACTGTTAGCCAAGAAGGCATCAGCACTGAGCATGTGATATATTTTTCTGGTACCAAAGTCTGCCATGAGCATCTCTCTTTGTGAGCCTAACCTACTGCAGCAAGTATTGCCATTTTCATAAATGCTTCTTTCATCTTGCAAAGGTGCTAGAACAGAGTCTTATTTTCTCAAGCTTACTGCTTAGAGAAATCACCTTCTTCCAGAGGCTAGGGCTGAAAAGCCTCTTATCTCACAGGGTATCTGTACACCAGTAGGCAGCCTCTCTAGTAATGAGGACATAGGCACAGCAGCTCAGCACAGACTCATCACGTGAATATTTAAGCAGGGTCTCAGCAGTCAGCATTCTCTGCAGCTCCAGCACTATCATCAGTGCTTTAACCACTGTCCTCAGATCCAGTTCTCATCTGTTAACATGAGCTGCAGTCCCACTTTGGACTACAGCACAGCCCTATCTTTAGATAAGATATGTGGTTTCAATTTAGGGAAAACAGGGATGCCAAGAGGCTCTCACCTATTCCATCACCTCTCCAGCTGTCACATGCATCACCCTTTAATATTTGCATTGTTGCCTGGGAGTTGGAAGTTTTGCTGAAAAATCATACTCTAAATTACTGCTTAGTGCAAATGTGGTCCAGTAGAGTTATCTAATTGCTCATTATCACTGCTGCTCCCAGCAGTGTGACTGTGCCCTTTCATGACAGTAACAGTACAAAACATCACAGTAACTCTTCAACTAACTAAGGTGAAAGAGAAGTGTTCATTTGTTGTAATTTAGTTTTGTAGCAGTGCAGTGACCTAAACTGCCTTGCCAAAAGTCAGGTAAATATTGGATTTGGTTGAGATCAAGAGAGGAATGGTGCTTTCATTCAATAAGCTGCTGACTCACCCTGCAAGATGAAGCCTTGTGCTCTCTTGAGACACCTACACTTGGTGTCTTCTCAGCTTTTAGTGAGGGACTTAAATTGGTTCAGACACTATCAGCTTTAGTTTCAACAATAATTTCATACTTTCACCATGAAATTCCTGGCTTTGAATGAATTTCTCTTTTCTTGCAAAACTGCATACACAAAACAAGTAGAAGAAAACCTGCTGCAGGTAGCCTTAGTTCCACTGAATTACAGCTACAAAGATTTCAACTACTGACCAGTCCTGGCTTTTGCAAAAGGTCAGAGGATTGAGATGAGGCAATGGATTATGTATGTCTGAAAACAAAGACCTTTCAGCCTCACAAATCTATTTTCTGCTCTGAAGATAGAACAGCAACCTTTCAAATTGTTCCCTGATGAATGGTCTGAAGTTCAAACCTAATTCTGGTGGTCTTCATCAGTCAAAACCTTCCAAGGCCAAATTCAATTCTTTCAAATCATTTTAAAAATAAAAGGGGGGGGGAGGGGGAAGGTTGTTGTAATTTTCTAGTTTTGAGGTGCAGGAAAACTGCACCCCCTAGCATCCTGTGATGCTGTGACATTCTGTACATCAAAATGGCCTATGAATCATAGAATTATAGAATCAACCAGGCTGGAAAAGACCTCAGAGATCATCAAATCCAACCTATCACCTAACACCTCCTGACAACTAAACCATGGCTCCAAGTGCCACATCCAATGCTTTTTGAACACCTCCAGGGATGGGGACTCTACCACCTCCCTGGGCAGCACATTCCAGTGGCCAATTACTCTTCCTGTGAAGAACTTTGTCCTCACCTCCAGCCTAAACTTCCGCTGGGGCAGCTTGTCCTCTTGTTCTGGTGCTGGTTGCTTGGGAGAAGAGACCAACCCCCTCCTGATTACAACCTCCCTTCAGGGAGTTGTAGACAGCAATAAGGTCTCTGCGTGAGCCTCCTCTTCTCCAGGCTAAGCAACCCCAGCTCCCTCAGCCTCTCCTCACAGGGCTGTGCTCCAGACCCCTCCCCAGCCTCGTTGCCCTTCTCTGGACACATTCAAGTGTCTCAATTTCCTTCTTAAATTGAGTGGCCCAGAACTGGACACAGGACTCAAGGTGTGAATCACGTTCCGTATCCAAACACTTGGATGCATGCATGAACATGCATAACAGTAAACAGGCGTGGGCATTTGCAATGAAAACTTCTATTTGATTCTTATTTAGATTATGTAACTAGTGTCCATATATTTCCATTTTCCAAGTAAACAGATTATATAACTATGGCCCTAAAAGATATTCATAATCCAAATGTTTAGAAAGGCTGAAAGTATAAAGACTGGAACTATTTCTTAAAGAATGCTTCTGTAGAGTACCACTGATCTGAGTGCATTGCCATGAGAATGGATGCCCTCAGACTGGTCTAAACTTCAGTGTGTGGCACAGGTAATCTTTATGCACGTAGTCATTCAGTCTGTCTTTACACATCTCAAAGGAATAGCTTAACACAGCCAATATAGAGAATATTGCTGCAAGAATGCAGACTCTTAAGTTCACTTTTCTATTGAAACAGAAGAGACATCAAGCAGAATCTGCATTACCACAAACTCTTCTTTCAGAGGCTCTATGCTCATAAATGCTACTCAAGTTTTCCTCTCTTTAAAACATTGCCTAAACTACGTGGATTCAAACAAGAGGAAAGGAATAATAGAGCAAAACTATGCAGGAGAAAACATTAAAAATCAGCAAAGGCCAAGAGAAACACTGAATAATATAAAGACTGGGGGGAGCTATACAAGGCAGGAGCAGGCTGCTGTGAAAAACAAAACTCAGCAAACATTTCAGTATTTCAATAATCAAATATTCCCCTTACAACCACTCAAATTTTTTGTACTTTGAATTAGAAGACATCTGCATACTGAAGCTGTGTGGAATGTCAAAGCCTCTTGTGTTCAAGTGCTGCAGCTCAGTCCTGAAATTCTGCCTTCTAGTATAATTTGTTCCAGAGAAGTTAAGACTTTCAGGAACTCTCTAACCTGAATGAAGCAAAATTTAGAAACAATGATCTCACTCTGATCTAATTTAGTTCAGTGTAACTTTGAAGCTGAAGTTGTTGGAGGTGTCTGAAACTGGCACAAGTAGGATTGCAAGCAGGTCCTTCAGCTCTTAGAATTGAAAAGCGAGAGCACTGTGACAGTATCTCACTTGCTTGGCAACTTTGCCCATGTCAGACATGCACTGTTCTTGCAGTAGCACTCAGTGTGCTGTCAGCTCCTCACACCAGGAGCTACCATGCATTTTTAACTTGTGATGAGTTTTTGTTTCCAAACAGACTTTGTACTCTGCAGAAAAAGAAAACTTTCTCACTCCCAGCTTGATTTCAATACCGTCACAGAGAAGCTGTTCCAGACATGAGGACCTTTCTAAATTCTGTAATGAGAAATGCAGTTATTGATGTTTGTAAATGACCACTACACAGCCAAGGCCAAGTCATGCATCCACATTTGCAAAGCCTTTGTCCTGCATACACACATTTGTGTTCACACAGCCTGTACAGCAGCTTCAATCAGCAGCACATGGACACTGCAGTCCCTAAGCTCACTAGAGCCTATTTATCCACATTATGCTGGCAATGGGCATCAACAGCCAGTTGAAGATGAGCTAGTAGTGAGCCCAGGTGGACAAGGTCAACAGCATCCTGGCTTACATGAGAAATGGCACAGCCAGTAGGGCCAGGAAAGTGATTGTCCCCTTGTACCTGGCCCTGATAAGGCTGCACCTCAAATACTGTTTCGACGCTCTCTTTACAAGAAGGATATCAAGGTGCTGGAGCATGTCCAAAGAAGGGCAACAAAGCTGCAGAAAGGTCCTGAAGAAGGAGTCCTGTGAGGAGCAGCTGAGGGAACTGGGGTTCTTTAGCCTGGAGAAAAGGAATCTTAGGGGAAATCTTACCACTCTCTCCAACAACCTGCAAGGAGGCTGTGGCAAGGTGGTTGTGGGTCTCCTTTCCAAGACAACAAGTAACAGGTTGAGAGTAAATGGCCTCAAATTGTGCCAGAGGATGTTTAGATTGGATATTAGGAAAAAATTATTCACCAGAGTTGTCAAGCATTGGAAAAGGCTGCCCAGGGAACTGGTTGAGTCACCATCCTTGGAGGAATTTAAAACCTGTAGATGTGGTGCTTAGGGCCATGGCTTAGTGGTGGACTTGGCAGTGCTAGGTTAACAGCTGGACTTGATGATCTTAATTATCTTTCCCAGCCCAAATGATTCTATGATTCCACCCATATGAGTTTTTGATAACAAAAATGGGCATCCATCTAAGGTATCATGTTTTAATAAAAGAACAGTGAAAGCAAACACCAAGCTTAAAAACTGAACCTCTGACAAAACACAGGCACATTTGCCTTTCCCACCACAGATTCCACCCACATCAGATGTCAGCCACCATCTGTGCAAACAGATACCTCTCGCAGGGCGCTCTGGAAGGTGGCTTGGAGTGTGGTGTGCATGTATGCCTAAACTGTTTACCACCGATGGAAAACCTACTATGTCCTACTTTATATTTAGAGCAAATCAGAGCGGTATTTAAAGCTATCATGCACCTAGATTTCCTTGAAAGAATTCTCTGTTTCCATGTAGAAGCTGTCTCTTGCTGGAACCCCAAAGTCTGAGACATTTTTAAGGAAATGTAGGACATGCAGGACCCCCAAATGTTTGCAGAAGAAGCCAAAGGAGCCCCAGCCCCAGCTCCTTTGCCTATATTCTGAGTAGGGGTACAGCAGCCTCAGGGACCACTGGCTTTCCTAAGCATGAGTGCGGCCAGCCTCTTCAGAAAGGCACTTTGTCAGACTGCAGGTGTGGCAGAGCTGCCACAAGGAACACATGGGTGGTGGCACTGTTTGATTTTCTAACTCTGCCTGGAAAGCCCTGCAGACACAGAACAAGCATGTAGCACTCTGCCTCACATCTGCTCCACGCTGGCTGACAAATTATGGGAGACCTTTCAAACCTGCCCTAAGGCCTATTCCTTACAACTGCACTGGCAAGCATCTAACTGAAAATGCAAATAGAATAAAAATACTTCAGTATTCCCTCACAACAGAACACACTGGAACTGGGTGAGCAATGGAGACAGCTTGGCTTGCACACCACACCAAAAAACCAGAGAGGCTTCATTTGGAGCTTTAGGGTGACGGAGCTCAATGTTCACTTTACTGCAAACACCACCACAACCTTCTCATGTTGTAAACCATGTTTCTCAGAGCCTTGAAACTGGCTCAAGTAAACTAAGATGATTTTGGAAAGAACTGGGGAACTGAATCAGCTAGACTAATTTAAATACAAGTCATTATGATCTTTCTGTTTACAGACTGAGGATTCATTGTATTGCCACTTAAAATCTGCAATTTCATAAAAGCACTGGCGTTTCATTTTTCTCCAACATTTTAAGCAATTCTGTTCTAAGCAATTCTAAGCAATATTAGGAAAAATAGAAATACACCTGATACTTTGGCCCAAGTCATATGGTCACCTTCCTTCTTTATCTTTCCCACTATGCAGAGCATAGTTCCTAAAAGAAACAGGGAATCCTGCCACAAAGATGAGAGCCTTGGGTTGTTTTCTACCCTGGTCTTCAGGACTGGCAACAAGTGTTGCAAATGCATGCACCCTCTTTGGCAGTTTTAGAAGCCTGCTATTCATAGGAAGTGAACACTTCTCCAAGATAACTTGGGGAAAAAAAATTTGGAAGCTTTGGAAACTCGTGACTCGCACAATAAGACTTTTTTTATCCTATGCACGGGAAAAGGAAGAGGCTACCTGCTGAATTAGTATTCAGTTGTGTCACTAAGGGCAATTTTAACACATATAAAGAACAGCACAAAATTCAGTCTGCAAAAACTGTCTGTTTCTGGCACAGCCTAAGTTTCAAGTAAACACATTCATAATCTCAGTTATGTCCACTTAACACTGTTGTCATGCATTGTTTCCTGACCTGTTAAAGAATGAACTTATCTGTCACAGCCCTGGCTCCTTGCCATAGTTCTGAGCATCTGAGCATTCCAGGTTGATGCTGCCAGGCCCACACTCCTTGCTCAGGGAGGCTCAGTCCCTCCTTACCAAAGCTCCCAAGCCCCACTCAGCTCTCCCATACTGCTATATCAATGCCCCTTTCCCAGGCACTCACCATCTCTCCCAAATCACTGCTTCTGCTTCTCAGACAAATCTCAGAATTCTCTAACCTACAGCTCAGGAATCTCCAGTTCTCACCTTCCCAGTTATCTTTATCACATCTGTTTCCTTCACATTATCAGTTCTTCCCAAACTATAAAACACAAGTTTAGCCTACTTGATCTACAAGATTTGCTCTCCACTCTTCTTCTGCCTCATTTCCATCTCAATCCACTAATTTCCAGCCCCACAATGATATTTTGTTTTGCAGGTCCTAAACTTCTTTCCTCCCCTTATCTGCTCATCCTCCTGAAGGCACCTGATTCCCATTCCAATATGCCAGTCCTCAGCCTGGTTTATAACCTAAATTTCCTGCTCCAAATACAGTTGCATTACAAAAACTAAGCATCGTCTTAAGAACCTAGCTTTTCTCTCCTGCAGTTCAATCTGCCTGCAATGCTTCCTCACCACGCCGTTGTTTCACATGGCTGTGTAATGAGTATCTGAGTGCTGTCTGGGTGTTCATCAGCTTTCTCTGCCCACAGCTTCCCTTGTCCCCTGCAGAAAGGGGGCAATGGATTCTCCAGCCTCTACCAGAAACATGCAGAACAACCATTTTGCTTTATCCTCTCCCTGAAAGCAGTAAGAGGAAAATTACCTTAAAGCAAAGAGCTACTGAAATGAAATCAGGCTCAAACACTTAAAGTCACAGGCATTCAGTAATAATGGATGCTCTTCCCAGAGCTGTTAATCCAGCAGCTAGTCCAGGTCCCTGTTGGATTTGCAAAATAAAATAGCTATCTTCATTTTGTATGCATATATAGGTCCAACTGTACATATGTATGATTCCTTCTCATTTTGGAGATAAGCTTAAAAAGGCAAACTTTCAGCCCTTTCAAGGGCATAGAGCTACAAATTTTCCTACATTTTCAGATGATTCACAAATTTCAGACTAGTTTCAGGTTCAAGGGCCTTGTAAAATACCAGATGCAATTCAGTGAACAGCTGCTTCTGCAGCTCAGGCCAGGCTGTTCCTCACAACCAAGAAGCTGTTTGCACATGCAGGCTCTGTGAAGAGATGTGGATATTCCACAGAGAAGAGTGCTCTCTTCCTCTCTGAAACACCAAGGCTGTTCTCCACACCGCTTCCAGTCACAGGCCACCACCAGCCCATGACAACACACCTCCACACTATCATGAAAACTGCTTACAGTAATTCAATCAAGATCAATAAAACCTACTACAGAGCTTTCTTCTCTCTTTTTTCCCCTGTAAAATGTTGCAGTCTTTTCTCATTCCTTTATGAAGTACATGCTCAATTCAGCTTCGATCACTACCTCAGAAATCAGCACAGAAATGACATCATTGTTAAACTCTGCTACCAATCATGATGCTAAAACACAAAATTAAGTGAAAGCCATAATCTGTCAGATTGACAGCCTAATATTGTTTGTATAGTGTGTTTTAACTACATGTTGTGTGCTATGGGTACAAAGAGTGCACTGTTTGCATATTATACTGCATTTTCCATGCTGATTTTCATTAAATAAACATTTAGTTATTAGTTCCCATATATTGATTGTGCCTTTTTTCCACAAGGTTGCTACTAATAAGTGTTTTGAACACCCTGGAGTTGATAGAACTTTTTCTACTCATCTGGAACACTAAAGGGGTCAAGGTTTTATCACAGCTGTTTCACGCAAGTGCATATAACTGTCTATGGTTTCCTTTCATTCTATACTACCTTGCTCCTTATTTATCAGGTCACAGTTGCTGCTATTGGCATATGAAAATCCAGAGTTATTTCACTAAATCTAATTAGTTGCTTCAGAACCAATTTCATAGCAATGCTAATAGCAAATTATTTTACTCCAAATCCAGCAGATGACCATCCATGACAGTTACAGGTCCACTAGCATAACTGATAACAGTTCAGAGCTATTGTACTGTAGACCAGCAACATGCATGAAAGGTAAGCAAACTAGTATTATTAATCTGATGTGGTTTAAACTGAGCTTTCATATTTAAGTCATACATTACCAAGGATAGGTTGGGAATTAATACAATTAAGCCTAGTTTTCCTTTCTGACCATGGAATAAGTGCAGCATCATAAATCCTGGGAAAATACTCAAACCAAAAAGCACCACAGGCCCACAGCAGAAAGAAGCCACCGTTGGTATAAACCACAACAGTCACTTTAAATTGGTTTAAAAACGTGAATGGGTTAACTCTAGGCACACAAGGGTTATTTCATATCAGATGCTCTTAACCTGCAGCAGCCAGCATGAAAGGCATAAGCTCTGTATCATGTGCTTTAGTTAATTCAACAGAAAAGCAGCCATGCACCCACACTTGATCCAGATCAAATATACAACCCTTTGGGATCCAGGAGTATGCAAATCTGCTGTTAATGGGCATGAAACCATGGCCTTGTATGACAGCTCAGCTTTAGGTCCTTTGCAGCTTTAACTAACAGGTGTTTCCAACAGAGGTGGTTTTTGCTTTTAACATAGCCAAGTGCTTCTTACATCCGCGATGTCCGCTCCCATGTAAATCATTACATTTAGATTTAAGCAAATGAATCACACAATCAGAAGGAAAAAAGCCAAAAGAAACCCAACCCAGCTCCTGTCAGAACAAACTTGAGTCACCCGTGAAGGGCGGTAGATACGTGGGTTGCAATCACTTCTAATGGGTAGAATAAACATACAGTGGAATGGAAACTAAACCACAGCTTTACAGTGAAACAGTCAAAAAATTCCCAAACCTTACCTTTTTCACTGACACTTTCGCTTTCGATCTCCACGTCATCACAACTCGTGTACTCTGGAGTGGATGCCAGTTCCTCTTCTGAGCTACTTAATGAAACCTGGCGCATTTTACCTCCCTTTTTCGTTTTATGGGGCTTTGGTGGCGGCGGTCTGACAGACTCAGACTGGTCTGAGCTGAGCGAATCGTTCCGTAACATGGTCTCCATCTTTTCACGTTTCGTTTTCCGCACAGCAGAGTTAGGATCCAAATGGTGTTGCTTCCTTAGTGAATCAGAGCGCCTCATGTCTGGTCTTTCCAGAGGAATTGGACTCCTCCTAGGTGTAGGAGGGCTGTGATTTGTGGTCCTCTGGCGATTGGGACTCGGTCCCTGAGCCTCTCGAGTTCTTTCCATAGAGTATGACCGTTGGTTTTCCATAGCAGCCCTGCGCTCGGACACTGACCTTTGTCTCGATGGCCGTTCCATCCTCATCATGGACATTCGGGAATCTTCCAGCTCAGTATTAGCCAAGGAGACGTCGCTGTGTCTCCGTTCGTGCCGCGCTCGGGACACCTCGGCGTGGATCCGCATTTGTTCCTCGTACGGCTGTGGCTTGACCGGGTAACGAGCCAAGTTAGGATCACTTCGGTACCGCGCCTGGTATTCCTCTTCCCTCCGCTGCCTTTCATATTCTTCCCTACTTTGTGCATCTTCCTCTTCTACCGGATACTCCTTGGAACGCCTGCGACTCCTCCTGTTGGAATCTCTATAGTCACCCAGTTCAGGTTCTTCATATAACTGGGGCCCGCGCTGTGACCGCCTGTCTGAATAATCTGAGGGTGACCTGGGCATCGCACTGTCTGATGGCGCATACTGTGAGTATTCGTCTCGCTCGTCCCTTTGGTCGTACCTTCTGTTCTGCTCCCTTGATATTGATGGGCTTCTTTTCCTTAACAATCGTGACAAGAAATAAAGAAAGAGAATGCTGTCAATACTTCTCGTAGCATAAATATGCAGTTAATGCCAATTAAATGATTAGCTGATGGGAAACAAACAAAACCAAACAATAAAATCATCCCTTCGTTGCATTTCTTTGTGAATGTGCTCTCTTGTTTTCTGTACTAAGTTAAAACAGTCCTGTTAAAACAATCTCCCTAGGGTGCACAGCTTAAATAAAAACAGCTTTAAAGAAAAAAATGTTAATACAACATCATAAAATATAGAATGCAAACACACTACTTTGTAACTGCTTCACACATGGCAGCATTTGATAATCATCTGTAATCATTTCACAGCCATATAACTTGACCTTCTACTTCATAGTTTTGTAATCACCAGAGAAATTAAGACTAGAGAGAACGTGTGGTTAGTTTGAGCTTTCAGCAGCCATTATTGCTCAAAACCCTAAATTTCAGTTCCCACAAAACTGTAATGTGTGCTAAGGGCAGAAAGTAGGACAGGTAAAGATTCAATGGCAGCAAGTGTCTAAGTCAGGGGAACTCAGAAAGTAAAACGTTTTTTGTGTTGCATAAGAAGGGTAAAAGCTTTGAGGCCCTGCCTGGCTGACTTAACAAAACCACTCCTCCTCATCCTTACAGGGACAGCAACAGCTCTAGTCCAAGCATCTGAGCAAGACACATCAGCCAGATGCAAGGATGGAGTTCCTGTACCATCATTGAGCATTGACTCTTTGTCACAGAAGATATCTAGCCATAGACAATCTCTGAGGCTTCAGAAGAAGGTGAAAAAAACATTTGTCAGCAGATAAGTCTTTCCTGCCGCTGGCAAACGATTGTCTGAAGCATGTGGTTTTATTCTACGTGATATTTTAATAGAGGATGTGCCTGCAATAGGTTATGAATGTTGCATGGTCTGGGTTTTTATACAACACTGTTTGCCACTTGGTTAGAAGGGATCAGTGAGTAGTGATTCATAGGGGAAAAAACAAATTGGAGCTTCAGATCCTTCCTTTATCTATCCTAACAGAGTAACAAACATTTAAAATGTTACTTCCAAACCTGTCCAGATTTGTGCTTGATTTTCCACCCCAGATGGATCTGAAGGAGTTTCCTGCAGTAAACCAGAGAAAGATCACATATGTGGGCAAAAGAGACTAAGAGGTGGACCTTCTCTGGGATAAGATGGATTCACATCAAGCGGTAAGTGATGAAAATACGCATGTGAACCTATTTTTGTGTCATCAGCCCTCTTCTCTTATATTCAGTTCTTTCTTTAAAATTAAGATCCCTTTGAAAATGTTTTCTGCCCTCACAAACAGCCACTAAGTCTGCAGGACAGGCTTGCAGGCAGCAGCCAGGAGAGCCTGCCTAGTATAAGGAAGGATGGGAGAAAGGAGAGCAAAGACACAGGTCTGTCATTGCCACAGTTGTCCTAGAAGGGCTAAGGAAAGCCTTCAACTTAAGTGAAGAAGAGAAGGAAAAACATGCAAGCAGAAAAGGCTCTGCCTTGCTAATAGGAAAGAAAATGCTCTTCTCAGACCCAGAAAGGAAACGTGGCTTCTGCTCAGCAAAGGGAAATCACAACTGAGCAAAGAGTGCAAGGGGGAAAGACTGGCAAATTGGCATCCTGTCTTAGGTGCCAGATAGGGTCATTAAACTGTGCTAGGGGTCTAGTCTTGCCTTCTAATTGCTGAAGCACTTGGTATTTGCAAATGTGGAAACTAATTCAATCTTGCAAGAATGCAACTCTTCCTGTGAAGGGTGACAAGTCATAGAAGCATCCTTCCGATGCCCTTTTGCTTATGGTGAAGCTCTGATGTCCTATCTGTCTTACTAAAGTGTCATGTTAGTACCAGCACAAATCATAACCTCTGTAAGCTTAAGAAAACCTCTGTGGATTCTGCTAATGAGGTCTCAGGTTGAATTCTTCTAATGTGACATGAGCAGAGTTTCATAAATCTGAAACCTGAATGGCCAACAGGAAGCCAGGATTCAGACAACAGAACTACCAGAACCCAGACAGTCTGCAAGGACACAGCAGTTTTCATTGGCACAGCAGAGATGAGATGTCAAAACTTATTTTAAGGAAGTTAAATACTTTTCATTTAAATATTTCAGCTGATAAAAAATGTGCCACATCCCAAAGCTGCCTCAAAAGGCCCTGGTTTGGGGCTTAGCTGTGTGATTCTGAGTATGCATGTATATCCTTTTGCCCTGGAACTTAATGTATTTGGTTTACTTTTGTAAATAGTACTTCTGTTTAACCTCCAGTTCTGTGCCAGTGTGTTTATTTACTCCTTTGGGGTAAATTTATTCTGTCCTCAGTCCAGAGTTGTTTCAGCTTAGACCAAGACAGGCTGTCAACTAGACTTGGTTGCCTCAGGATTAAACATCTACATATATATATCTAGAGTAATAAAACCAACAAAATAGTAAGACATGAAGAGATGTTTTAGCTACATGGAGGAGACTGTAGACACACACACAAATATACATGCACATGTATAGATACATATTAGGCTCCATGCATCAGAGTTCTCATATGCATGCAACAAACAGTGGACAGATCTGTTCTGGAAACTTTGCTGCTACAAAGTCTTGAGGAGAGAGGCTGAGAGGATAAAAAAGATGGAATTTCTATGTGAGTAAAACCACTTCTTGTAGACTTCTCATTGAGGCAAATGTACTTCTACCAGGAAAGCACATCACCTGAGGAACTGGCAGAAGATGTATGCAAAAATTCACCCTTTTTTCTAGCATGAATTATATTAATGAGAGGAGGGTGTGCCATTTTAGCACTGGGTTTTCATACCTCTTACACAAACATTTTCTATCCTTGTCTGATACATTTACCACCAGCAGTCACTGCCTTTCCTCCATCTTGTTGCTAAGACACAGATGTAAGAACACCATCTATGGCTGACAGTGATGTAAATATCAGCTGGGCCCCCATTCTATCCCAACCATTCACGAAGGAAAAAGCTTTACACAGGTGCCCTGCATGGCCATGTACATGAATAAAGACCTTCCTGTAAAAGCAACCTTTTTCTTCAGAGAAAGAAGACAGATAAAAGTGACTAATTTAATTCCTGCCCTATCTTGATTGGCACTATCAAACTCCCTTTCTAATTAATTTCATCCCTGCTGAAGGGATCTAACTGCACTAACAGGATCAAATGCCAGAAGTTGTAATCCTATCCCCCAGAAATGAATTAACTGTACCTGTACTCCTGGTCACCCCAAAACCTTGCTAGCAGGAGAGGGCAGGATGTGCCCACTATTCCACTTAGTATTCAAACCCATCATTCTCTTCACAACAAAATTAGCTCCCTTTACCATTACTCGCCTTTTCACATGTCACAAATACCTGCCACAAACACAGCTGTACAAGGTATGCTGTACATTTTAAGGCAGTGTCATTAAATCATGGTAGGAGGAACAGTACTCATGAAAACTTACTGCCAGTCACTACTGTTAAAGATCTGTTGTTATTTTTAGATCACAACCTAATTCTCACTCACCTTCGTGAGCCTCTGCCTAATCCATTTCTCAACCTTAACTACCTTAAAGATACCTTACTAAAAACCTTTCCCTGCGTACCTCCAGCTAGATACACCACTGACAATGGCTAGTCCTGCTTTTCCATGACTTTCCTGGAATGCTGAAAGTTAAGAGAGCCTCAAATGTGTGTTAACAGCTGTGACAGGCACCCTTCTAGGTGTCAGCTCCACTAAGCACTCTATATTTCTTGGCAGAAGGATTACCACCTTTGCTGAAAAGGTTAGCACCCCACTGAAAAATCCTTCAGGCCATTGTGATTCCTGCTGCTCTGGAACAATAATGAAATAAAAGCTGTGGTTTAGTTACAAATCTCCAGAATTTACACAAATCTCTTCAAACAAATCCTATCAATGCTATCTGTGCAGATACAGAAACTGAAACTGATTTGCCACTAATTATCATTTTCATTTATAAATAAGCATGGTCTTTTGACATAGCTCTTAAAACTTACACTGATGAAAACTTCATTTGCAGTGCATGACAATTATCACTAGTACTATGAAAAAGCAATTAGTTTGTAACTTGACCTCCTGCTCAGAGTTAAATTATTCAACTCTCCCACAGTAAAATAGGTAGGAAATACTTAAAATATAGTAGAGGAGAATATAAGGCAGCAATTTTGCTTCGATGGCTCCAATGCCAGTACTGGAACTAAATAGCTTGAAAGTCTTTGCTGTCTAGAATAGAACAGAATTAGAATAGAATAGAACAGAACAGAATAGAATAGGAATAGAATTAGAATAGACCAGACCAGGTTGGAAAAGACTTTTGAGATCAAGTCCAACCTATCATCCAACACCATCTAATCAACTAAACCATTTATTTGCAGTCTCCCTTAAACAGAAATCACTAGATTAAAAAACAAATTAACAATCAGCTAAGTGTACTGAAGAAAAGAACATTTCTGAACCAGCTAAATTTCCATCACATTTCAGAAGGCAGAGATATTCAAAAGCCTTGTAAAATGTAAAGTATTTCTATCAGTCAGAACTAGATCTCAGATCTTCCTGGCTACTTATCTTGTTCTCAGACCAACAGAAGAAATATTTGAACTGAAGAAAACTTCCAAGAAAATATCATTCCAAAGATACATTCAATCCTGCAGGTACCTGAGTCAGTCTGTATTTACTTGGAAATGTCTGTAAATAAGAATCTTTGGGTCCATTAAAAACCAGTAAATGCTCAGTTGGCCTAAGCCATCAGCTACTTGAAAACTAAACATTTGTCAGCTACTTGTAAGACCTAATAACAATTTACTAGGCAACACTTCTATTTTTTAATCTGTTTCCTATAAATTAGCAGGGAAATAAACTGACTGGAAATTTTAAACTGAAACCATTTCTCCTGCACACATTTCAGCCTTGCTTTGCTATTTTCAAAATGTGATCTTCTCAGCATGTGAAAGAATAATTCAGAGCATGTAAAAATTCTCATTTCCCAAGGGAAGTCTGTCACAAAAGCCACGAAAGAAACAGGGCTTCTTGTTACAGACCTCATCAAGTGCACCGACTACAGCTTTGTCTCTCCTTTACTCTATGGCTCCTCTCAGGAAAATAGCATTTGTTGGCTCCTGAGTGATCATACGAGGCTAAATACTTGTACTGTTCAAGAGTTTGATACGTCTATGTGCTGTATTCAACAGTGAAGCATCAGTGACAGAGAGCAGATGAAACACCATCCTGACACCTCACAAACAAGTTCCTGGGCTGCAAGGTGAGCTGAACGTGACTGGATCTTGCAGCTGAAACTCCAGTGGGTGCAACAAACCCAGAAATGAAGAGCTGGCTGCCTGCTCAGAGAGGGTCCTACTGTCTCAGTCAGGTGCTCTTATGAAAGCCTTTCCACAGACTTCCTTTGCCATACTGAGGAATCTGCAAAATGTTTACCTATTTTTGGAAGTGTTTCTAAGAGACTAGCTGGTATTGATGTAACTCCCTTTCTCATTCTCTGCTTATAA